>NC_091286.1:171041585-171109085 GCF_032444005.1 Ranitomeya imitator
TAGCTTGGTTCCACCCATCCTTTTCAGAGCTGCTGCAGCAAAATGATTATTACGGAAGTATTTAGCAATTTCAACATTAGCCTTTATTTCTGGAACATTTAAGTCTTTGGCTAAGAGGTGCAGCAAATGAGCACTGCAACCATATGTTATTAGCAGCTTTGTATTCCCTCCCTGCTCTTCTAAATCTCTTCTCATCTTGGATACGTTTGCAGCATTGTCAGTGACCAAACTGCGTACTAGACATTTGAATTTTTGTTCACATGTCGTTATAGCTTTTACTGCCACTTCTTATAAGTATTCTGCTGTGTGTGCATTTCCTGACGTATCAGTTGTTTGTGCAAGGAAGACTTTACCTTCTTCTGTTGTTATACAAGCACATACAATAGGATCATTGTGGACATTACTCCACCCATCAATACTTAGGTTAACAATTTTACCCTCCAGAGCTGTTGCACATTGCTCCATTTCTCTGTCATACACTTGATCCAGCAGTTTCCCTGCAACATCAGCTCTGCTGGGTGGACTGTATCCTGGTCTCAGTGACTGAACCATATTAATGAAATGTGGGTTCTCAGTCAGACAGAAAGAAGAGTTCGTTGCATAAATAAACTGGGCAATTTTTTCTATGGTGCTTCCAGGAGGTAAAGGTTTTTTCTTCCTTTTGGGTGATGGTGATATGTGGCTGTGGGTGTCTGATGATGATGCTGCTGTTAATGAAGCACTATCTTGGATGGATAACTCTGAAACTGTAGAACAGGATGATGGTGATCTTGGAAGTGGATAGTTTCCAGAATCCATGAATTCCCCTAAACAAAAAAAGTCAGTGCTGTTATTTTATTGTTTATACAATTTCTGCTTATTGTACACAACACATCACTGCCCCTGCCCCAAAAGGAATATTTGTTTTTCTTCATAACTGTACCAAATGACAGTAACATGCAGTAATAAGAAATATAATTTTTCTCACACATGACAGTTCAGTCTTTAGAAATAGGATTCAATAAAAAAGTTTACCAACCTGAAGATCCTGCCTGTTCAGAAGTGTTTCTTTGGTCATCTTCATCACCGCACTTCTCATGATGCTGCCTCATTCGCGCCACCAGGCCTTGCATCTTTGTTGCATCATTTGCATTTTGCACGCATGCCTGCCTTACCGATAGGCGAAGGAGCTTCATTAAAATATTCCCAAACTGGGTCTCTTTTACGGCCTGCTGCCATTATAAGGAAAGAATGTAATAAACCTCAGATCGTACACACAAACCGATCCAGACTTGTCTGTCTGTGGCTATGCTGCAGTATTGTGCTCAAAGTTTCACTTTCATTTTCTTGTCTGCTTGCCCTTCCTCCTCCTCACACTTAGATTCACATTCTTCTTGTGTTGTGCAGATCTGTTCCACTCCAAACAATCAGAAACATATTGTCTAACTTCTTGGACTTGGCACTGAAGGGGTTGATTCTGTATTCATAGGTTTGTAGAACAATAGGATTAAGGTCTTTTCCTCAACTCTGCTCATGTTGTAACATTTTTGCCGTGAAGAAGAGGCTGGGACCTCTGCGGAGTCAAATTCAGTTTTGAGAACTGCGTAAGTAAAGCGAGCGTATGTGATAATATAGGAGAGAAACTGCCCACTAATCCTACAGAAACCTCTAAAAGAGCATGGCATTGTGAATGTTACACATAAACCGCTTTTATTCTACTGAGTTAAACAACTCAGCTTTATCTCATGATGGAAGAACCTTTGGATGGTAAAATATTTTCCTCAAAAAGCAGTTTATTGAAAAAAATCCGATTTAAATAAAAAAAAAAAACAGATTTTCTTGATTTTTTTTTTTTTTTTTTTTTTTTTTTAAAAACATTGATTTTTATCCACCCTGATCTCAAATGATCAGACCAAAGCACAGATTTCCACTGGTCTAATGTCCATTCCTTGTGTTCTTTAGCCCAAAACAAGTCTCTCCAAAACAACATGTGATCGCACATCAGAGGACAGAGAAATAGGGGGATTCGGGGACCCTGCCATACTCACCTGTGTCCCTGGGTCCTCCTGCTGCTCCTCCTGGCCCCCGAAAAAAAGAAAATGGCGGGCGCATGCGCAGTGCGCCCGCCATCTGTCTCCATCTGCCGGCCGGCAGGAGAAGAGCAGTTGGGGCTAAAATTAGGGGTAGGGTTAGGGGTAAGGTTAGGGCTAGGGTTAGGGCTAAATTTAGGGTTAGGGTTGGGGCTAAATTTAGAGTTAGGGTTGGGGCTAAATTTAGGGTTAGGCTTCTTTCACACTTACGTCGGTACGGGGCCGTCGCAATGCATCGGCCCGACATACCGACGCACGTTGTGAAAATTGTGCACAACGTGGGCAGCGGATGCGTTGAAGATCTATGTCCTGGGGAGGAGGGGGCGGAGTTACGGCCACGCATGCGCGGTCAGAAATGGCGGATGCGACGTACAAAAAAAACGTTTCATTGAACTTTTTTTGTGCTGACGGTCCGCCAAAACACTGATCCAGTGCACGACAGACGCGACGTGTGGCCATCCGTCACGATCCGTCGGCAATACAAGTCTATGGGCAAAAAACGCATCCTGCGGGCACATTTGCAGGATCCGTTTCTTGTCCAAAACGACGGATTGCGACGGATGCCAAACAACGCAAGTGTGAAAGTAGCCTTAGGGCTAGGGTTGGGGCTAAAGTTAGGGTTAGAGTTTGGATTAGGGTTAGGGTTTGGATTAGGGTTGGTATTAGGGTTATGGTTGGCATTAGGGTTACGCTTGGGATTAGGTTTGTTAGGGTTGTGATTAGGGGTGTATTGGGATTAGGGTTAGGTTTGAGGTTAGAGTTGAGATTAGGATTAGGGGTGTGTTGGATTTAGGGTTTTGATTAGGGTTATGGTTAGGGTTGACATTAGGGTTGTTTTGGGGTAAGGGTTGTGATTATGGTTAGGGTTAGTGATTAGGATTATGGATCGGGTTGGGATTAGGGTTAGGGGTGTGTTGGGGTTAGGGTTGGAGCTAGAATTGGGGGGTTTCCACTGTTTAGGTACATCAGGGGGTCTCCAAACACGATAGCCAATTTTGCGCTCAAAAAGTCAAATGGTGCTCCCTCCCTTCTGAGCTCTGCCGTGCGCCCAAACAGTGGGTTACCCCCACATATGGGGCATCAGCATACTCGGGATAAATTGGACAACAACTTCTGGGGTCCAATTTCTCTTGTTACCCTTGTGAAAATAAAAACTTGGGGGCTACAAAATCCTTTTTGTGGAAAAATATATATATATATATATATATATATATTTTTTTTTTTATGACTCTGCATTATAAACTTCTGTGAAGCACTTGGGCATTTAAAGCTCTCACCACACATCTATATAAGTTCCTTGGGGGGTCTAGTTTCCAAAACGGGGTCACTTGTGGGGGGTTACTACTGTTTAGGTACATCAAGGGCTCTGCAAACGCAACATAATGCACGCAGACCATTCTATCTAAGTCTGCATTCCAAAACGGCGCTCCTTCCCTTCCGAGCTCTGCCGTGCGCCCAAACAGTGGTTTACCCCCACATATGGGGCATCAGCATACTCCGGATAAATTGGACAACAACTTTAGTGGTCCAATTTCTCTTGTTACCCTTGTGAAAATAAAAACTTGGGGGCTAAAAAATCTTTTTTGTGGAAAAAAAAATGTTTTTTATTTTCACGACTCTGCATTATAAACTTCTGTGAAGCACTTGGGCATTCAAAGTTCTCACCACACATCTAGATAAGTTCCTTGGGGGGTCTAGTTTCCAAAATGGGGTCACTTGTGGGGGATTTCTACTGTTTAGGCACATCAGGGGCTCTCCAAACGCGACATGGCGTCCGATCTCAATTCCAGCCAATTCTACATTGAAAAAGTAAAACGGCACTCTTTCTCTTCCAAGCTCTGCCATGCGCCCAAACAGTGGTTTACCCTCACATATGGGGTATCGACGTATTCAGGAGAAATCGCACAACAACTTTTGTGGTCTAATTTCTCCTGTTACCCTTGTGAAAATAAGAATTTGTGGGCGAAAAGATCATTTTTGTGTAAACAAAAGCGATTTTTTTATTTTCACGGCTCTACGTTATAAACTTCTGTGAAGCACTTGGGGGTTCAAAGTGCTCACCACACATCTAGATAAGTTCCTTAAGGGGTCTAGTTTCCAAAATGGTGTCACTTGTGGGGAGTTTCCACTGTTTAGGCACATCAGGGGCTCTCTAAACGTGACATGGCGTCCGATCTCAATTCCAGCCAATTCTGCATTGAATTCAAACGGCGCTCCTTCACTTCCAAGTTCTGCGGTGCGCCCAAAAAGTGGTTTACCCCCACATATGGGGTATTGGCGTATTCAGGAGAAATTTCATAACAAAATTTATGGTTACATTTCTGTTTTTACACTTGTGAAAATAAAAAAAATGGTTCTGAATTAAGATGTTTGCAAAAAAAAGTTAAATGTTCATTTTTTCCTTCCACATTGTTTCAGTTCCTGTGAAGCATGTAAAGGGTTAATAAACTTCTTAAATGTGGTTTTGAGAACCTTGAGGGGTGTAGTTTTTAGAATGGTGTCACACTTCATTATTTTCTATCATATAGACCCCTCAAAATGACTTCAAATGTGATGTGGTCCCTAAAAAAAAAATGGTGTTGTAAAAATGAGAAATTGCTGGTCAACTTTTAACCCTTATAACTCCCTAACAAAAAAAAGTTTTGTTTCCAAAATTGTGCTGATGTAAAGTAGACATGTGGGAAATGTTATTTATTAACTATTTTTCATGACATATCTCTCTGATTTAAGGGCATAAAAATACAAAGTTTGAAAATTGCAAAATTTTAAAAATTTTCGCCATATTTCCGTTTTTTTCATAAATAATCACAAGTAATATCGAAGAAATGTTACCACTAACATGAAGTACAATATGTCATGAAAAAACAATCTCAGAATCAGCGGGATCCGTTGAAGCGTTCCAGAGTTATAACCTCATAAAGTGACAGTGGTCAGAATTGCAAAAATTGGCTCGGTCATTAAGTACCAAATTGGCTCTGTCACTAAGGGGTTAATATCTGTTCTCAGTCACTGGCTTTCCCACTCTGGAGAAAATTGCGCTGGAGCCCACGCCAGTTTTTTCCGCGATTTAACCCTTTATTTTAAGAGCCCCAAAATTTTGCACACAGACACTTCTAACATTATAAGTGAGGAATATGTAAAAATATAACGGATATGAAATGGCTTACTGTATGTAAACCATGTCTCATATCCTGTCGGGTTTGGGAAGGAGATGGCAAAAGCCGGCAATTGAACTACTGGCCTGTATTAAATATATACAGGGTGGAGCGCGGTAATTTGCTTTTTTGCACTGCATGCTGTGGCGGCACTGTCGGTCGAAGAGAGGGGAGAGTGGGTGTGGCTTACAGTGGCTGATGGGAGATTTGTATTCCTCTGCCTTTCAGTTGCCATCATGCAGTGGACACGTGAGGAGAGGTCATTTTGTGTTGAAGCGTATTTTTCAAATGCCCACTCGATCATTGCAGTGCAGCGTGCTTTTCGTTTACAATTCGCTGTTCCTCCACGCGGACGTGTTCCTGGACGGCAATCAATTGTAAATTGGGTGAATGCATTCAGAACAGCAGGGAATGTGTCATGTGTACGAAGGGGACCTGAGAGAAGGATTACAACACCACAAAACATGGAGAGAGTTAGAGCAGCAGTACTGCAATCTCCGAAACGCTCTGCTCGGAAGCAATCATTTGCTCTTGGCATTTCAAGACGTTCTCTCCACCGGATTCTTCATGATGAACTGAATTTTCACCCGTATAAAATGTGCGTGGTCCAACATTTGTCAGCATGGGACTATTTGACACGGCGGACCTCTTGTGAAGACATGTTAGCAACGATACCCCGTGACGCAATTGTGTTTTTTTCTGATGAGGCACATTTTCACCTCAGTGGGTGTGTAAACAAACAAAATATGCGTTACTGGAGTGAAACAAACCCCAGAGAAGTTCACGAGAGACCTCTGCATTCGGACCGCGTCACTGTGTGGTGCGCCATATCACGAGTAGGCATCATTGGTCCTTACTTTTTTCAGGATAATGGTCGTGCCATAACTGTGAACTCCGAACGGTACTTGTCTATGATACAGGATTATTTTCAGCCGGCTCTTGAGGCAATGGAACTAGAGGATACATGGTTCCAACAGGATGGTGCCACTGCACACACAGCGAGGGTTACCATGAATTGTTTGAGGCAAATGTTTCCTGGACGGCTTATCTCTTTGAGGGGAGATGTGAACTGGCCAGCACGCTCACCAGATTTAGCCCCATGCGATTTTTTTCCTTTGGGGTTACCTGAAGTCTAAGGTGTGTATCAACCGTCCCAACACCTTGGAAGACCTAAGGAACAATATTGAAGCTGAAATTGGCAGAATACCAGTGGACATGCTTGTTAGAGTTCATGAAAACTTCAGAAAACGTATGCAGCAGTGTGTGGATAGCGAAGGTCGACATTTGCCAGATACACTATTTAAAACCATGTAATTTAAAAATTCCATTACTGTTCAGTATAATTAAAATATAAAATAAATTTTTCTAATGATCATAATTTTTTTATTTCATTCCCAAATCAGCAAATTACCGCGCTCCACCCTGTGTGTGTGTGTGTATATATATATATATATATATATATATATATATATATATATATATATATATATATATATATATATATATATATTACACATATATATATTACACATATATACTAGATGGCGGCCTGATTCTAACGTATCGGGTATTCTAGAATATGTAGGTAGTATATAGCACAGGCTACGTACTATATTGCACAGTGACGTATATAACACAACCGACGTAGTATATAACACAGCGTACGTAGTTTTTAGCAGAGCTACGTAGTATATAACATAGCCACGTAGTGTATTACACAGGTATGTAGTATATTGGTCAGCCACGTAGTATATAGCAGAGCCACGTTTTTATATTGCACAGCCAGGTAGTATATTGGACAGTCTCATTGTATATTGCCCAGCTACATAGTATATAGCACAGAGATGTAGTATATAAAAGAGCCCACGCAGTATGTAACACCGCCCACGTAGTATACAGCAATAAACATATACTCACCTTCCGAAGGCCCCTTGAAGTTTTGGCCCTGTGTGCGGTGCACGCGGCAGCTTCCGGTCCCAGGGTTGGTATGAGCGCATGACCTGTGATGACATCGCGGTCACATGACCGTGACGTCATGGCAGGTCCTTCTCGCAGGACCTGTGATGATGTCGCGGTCACATGACCGTGACGTGATGGCAGGTCCTTCTCGCATAACATCCTTGCCACCGGAACCTGCTGCTTGCACTGCCGAGGACAGCGACCGACCGCGGAAGGTGAGAATAACCTTTTTTTTATTTTTTTTATTTGTAACATTACATCTTTTTACTATTGATGGTGCATACGCAGCATCAATAGTAAAAAGTTGGTCACACATGGTTAATAGCTGCGTTAACGGACCGCAGGCATTAACCCTGTGTGAGCGCTCAGCGCTGACTGCAGGGCAGTAAAGCAGCGGCCGTTTCGCTGCCAGACTATGGCTGTCGCTGATTGGTCGTGGGCGTTTTGCCACGACCAATCAGCGACTTGATTTCCATCACAGACAGAGGCCGCGACCAATGAATATCCGCGACAGACAGAAGGACAGACGGAAGTGACATGTGTGTATATATATATATATATATATATATATATATATATATATATATATATATATATATATATATATATATAAACTGTATATATGTTTTCACGAATATTTGAGCCCATGGATCCATTCTATGTCCATTTTGCAAGCCGGTGAGAAAATCTCGCTGTACGGATGCCATACAGATTACATACGGAGGTTTACATGTGCAAAATACACAGCCACACCCTGCCAACGGATGATTTACGAATCACTGTTTTGTGATAATTTCTGCGTATTGCGCATGTAAAATACGGACCATGTTTTACTAGTGTGACGCCGGCCTAACAGTGCCGACCTGACACTGTGTGTAGATTACTGTGCCCAATCCTGCTGACAGGTTCACTTTAATATGCACCTTTTCAGACCAGTTTGGAAGTGTTGGTCAGTTTTTTTAGTGTTTGTTTCCTGGGGCTTTGCCTGGTCCATTCCAAAACTTTAATAATCATCTTTTGGAGATGCTATTCTTTTAATGATTTAAAGTTATGCACTTAAAAACACCTAACTTTTTTATATCTTCTTATGTTTTTATATTTTTGTTTTTTATATTTTCTAACTAGTGCAAGGCGAGTCAAGCTGTTCAAATATTATATCTTCTGCACCATGTCAAGAAGAACCTCAACAATATGAATTGCAGTTTGCACGACTTCGAAAATTTCTTTCAGGTTAGTGATTGAACTTCTTGTGTTTTTAGTTTTTCATTTCTTTTAAACCTTAACCGACTTCCGACACGCATTAAACCGGTGGATGTTAAGGAGCTTTTTCCTCGATCATGAAAAAGTATGGTAAATAGTGTGCCATCCACCCCACATGTGAAATTTCGACAGGTATATGACAGCTGATATCCTATGGTATTGGCCCGACAAGTTTTGGGCCAATTTAACCCCATTCAATACTGCTGTCAATTGTGACAGTGGCATGTAAGTGTTAAAAAGGGGGGTAAAAGTCTACCTTTCACATCCTAAGGCTCCCGTGATTGTAATCTTGGGTTCCAATGGTTGCCATAGTACCTTGAGGTCATCTGATGACACACAGGTAGTGTTGAGCATTCCGATACCGCAAGTATCGGGTATCGGACGATATTTGCAGTATCTGATTTCCGATACCGAGTTCCGATACTTTCAGTATATCGGATACTGTAATCGGAAGTTCCCATAATTCTAAGAGCCCGAATTCAGCCAATGAGGAATGATTAGAAGTGTGGGCACATCCTGTTCTGCATGGTAGGCATGTAACTACTGGCATGGCTGTGATTGACTGCTGAAATGATGTCATGATGCACTATAAAAGTCGCCGCCGCCATTTTGGGCTCACTCTGCTGTGAATTCAGTTAGGGACAGGACGCTGTGTTCTGACTGAGGGCCAGTTTAGAGATAGCGATTTGCTTCATTGTGCTTTACCCAGGCTAGTTTAGCAACTGCTGTGTGAGAACCTTGCTTTTGCCTTGCAGCGCTGTTCACAGCTGTCTGCAAGGTCTCTGTGTGTGTGTGTGTGCAGCTCACTCTGTAGTCCGTTCTACCGCCACAGCCGGTTGTAGTCAGCTCAGGGTGCGTCACTGCCTCATACCGTTCCATTGTCCGTTTCTCAATTAGTGCAGCCTGCTGCACATTTTTTTCAAATTTATCCTATTAGTGGCTTTCCCTCCGTATCCTGCTAGATTGTGGAAAAACACTATATAGGATGACATAGAGGAGCTTGTTTTGGCCTTGCAGCGCCGTTCACGGCTGTCTGCACGGTCTGTGTGTGAGTGCATCTCACTCTGTAGTCTGTTCTGCAAAAAAAAAAAAAAAATTATAATAATAAAGTTCACCAAACACACCACTTTACAGTTGTGTAGGCCACATTAGCTCATATAAAAGTCTAGTCCACACTTAAGAAAATTAGTGTTTCTTATACCTGTTAGGAGCTGTTCAGGAATAAGCACACTAAGCCTTAGTACTTTTATGCCTATCTTTAGCAGTCTACCAAGATGAAGGCAGGGAGTAAGGCACGTGGGCGTGGAGCAGGGAGAGGACGTGGGGATTCTGTGCCTGCTATGGGCACCGGTGACTCATCATCACCCAGTTTCAGCAGGGAACAGTCCTTCATGCGCAGCTTTGTAGGAGATCGCCATACCCCGCTGCTGCGGGAAGGACAAATTGAAGCTGTTGTCGGATGGATGGCAGCTAACGCATCGACTTCAATTAGTGCCACATCCTCTCAGGCACAGAGCACTGGAGAGCACCCATCTCTCTTTTCACCACCTGCCAGATTGCCCAGGCAGTCAGAGAGCCCAGAACAGGAGCCATCTCTACTTCTGTTCTCTGAATCTCTTGGCTTGGAAACAGGGGGCCAGCCAAGCAGCATTGGAGAAATGGAAGAAGAGGCAGTATGCAGTGATGCCCAACAGCTTTGTCTCTCTGATTCTGAAGAGGCGGGTGGGCCGGTGCCCTCCGGTCAGCACACCTCAGTACGCATCTGATGATGAGACTCGGGTGCCACTTTCTGGTGCATACTGTGCTGCCGAGACTACCCAGGAGAAGCAGTTGGTGGAAGAGGGTAGTGTAGATGATGAGGTCCTTGACCCATCGTGGCGTGAGGTACAGGAACGTGGTGGGAGCAGCTCTGAAGAGGAGATTCCCCGAACCGCCGGGAGAGGGAGGGGGAAGACTGCAGTGCTTGTAGCCTCCACTTCGGGACCCATTCGGACCATGGCTCTTCCAAAAGCCAAAACGGGCGCTCCCCAGACTTGCAGCGCCTGGTCCTTTTTTATTTTCTGCTTCATGTCACCTGGCTTATCCATGGTTTCTTCCTTTTTTTTTTTTTTTTCTCTATACTATGTCGTGTATAAATATGTGATTCTTCAGAATTTGTTTGTCTTTGCCTGATGAAGAGACGTATGTAGTCTCGAAAGCTTGCAATTTGTTACTATCTTTTCAGTTAGCCGTTAAAAGGTATCAACCACTGAGGACTCTCAATTCTAAATATGGTCTTTTTTTGACACAGTTGCAGATGACATTTGCTTAGTCATATGCAAGGTGTGTCATCAGAAAGTCAAGAGGGAAAAGTGTCATCAACCTCAATACCACAAATATGTGGAAACATGTGCGGACCAAGCACGCGGTGGAGTTACAAAAACACACTGAAGACCTAGGCCAACCTACAGCGGCACCTACCACCTCTTCAGCTCGTGTTGTTGCCTCTTCTTCCAGCTCACACACAGCTGGTTCGGCTTCCTCACAGGATCGCTATGGAAGAACCTCTGGCACTGTTGTCCAGAGATCCAGTGTAATTCCACCCACATCACAACGTTCCCAGTCATCCTCACACTCCAAGCCCACTCTACAGCCATTGTTAGCACAGGCATGGGAGAAAAGGCGGCCATTCTCGGCAAACCACCCCCAAGCACAGGCTCTGAATGCTGGCATTGCAAAACTACTGTCCCTTGAAATGCTGTCATTCAGGCTGGTGGAGACTGACACCTTCCGTAACTTGATGGCATTGGCAGTCCCACAATACAATGTGCCCAGCCACTTTTATTTCAGCAGGCAAGCCGTCCCTGCCCTGCAAAAGCATGTGGAGGGACACATAAAACACGCGCTACTGAACGCCGTCACTAGCAAGGTCCACCTCACCACCGATGCGTGGACCAGTCACCATGGCCAGGGGCGATACCTTTCCCTCACTGCCCATTGGGTTAATGTTGTGGAGCTGGGTACAGATCATGCAGGTGGCGCAGGACGTGTTCTGCCAACTGCAAGGATTGCAGGAATCCAGTCTGTACACATTGCCTCCTCATACTCCAGTTCCTCAGAATCATTGCTGCAGGAGCCGTCACGGTCTACCTCCACCTTGACCCGTGAATGCTTACCTGTTACGACCGATATGAGCACAGCCGTGGCCAAACGTCAACAGGCCGTACTGAAATTAATTTCTTTGGGGAATCGAAGCCACACAGCGCAGGAGCTCAAGATTGCCATCAAGCAGGAGAGCGACGTGTGGTTTGTGCCAGCGAATCTGCAGCCAGGCATGGTAGTGTGTGACAATGGCCGAAATCTGGTGGCAGCTCTGGGCCTAGGCAACCTCATTCACATCCCATGTCTGGCACATGTGCTCAACTTGGTCATGCAGAGTTTTTAAGGGACTATCCGGATCTTGATGCACTGCTACACAAGGTCCGCCTAGAGTGTGCTCACTTGCGGCGTTCCAGCATGGCAAGATCGCGCATTGCAGCTCTGCAGGGCCGATTCCGCCTTCCGGAACATCGCACCATATGTGACCTACCCACCAGGTGGAATTCCACGTTACATATGTTGGAGCGGTTGTGTGAGCAGCAGCAAGCAGTAATGGAGTACCAGCTGCATCAGGCGCAAAGAAGTCCCACTGCGTGCCGTTCAGACTTCACAACCACCGAGTGGGCCACTATGAAAGATGTCTGCCAGGTTTTGTGTGCCTTCGATGATTCCACGCGGATGGCGTGCAGATGATGCACTAGTCAGCATGACTGTTCCCCTTATCTGCCTGCTTGACAGAACACTGCAAGCGCTAAGAGATGATGTTGTGGAAGAGGTGGAGGATGAGGAGTCACCAATTCCATCTGCTTCTGGACAGTCAGCGCAACGTAGTTCCTCACAAAGGCCTAGGCAGGGGACACTTTGTGAGGAGGAGTCAATGGAGGAGGAAGACATCGGTCCAGAGGAGGGAGTTACACAATTCTCAAGTAGTCCATGTGTAGAGCGAGGGTGGGGTGATGCAGAGCAGGCAGAGATCACGCCTCAAGCAGGGGACAGCGTTTCTTGGCAAGTTGGCAGTCTGCAGCACATGGTTGATTTCATGCTGCAGTGCCTGAGAAACGACCGCCGCATCGCCCACATTCTCAACACGGCTGATTATTGGGTGTACATCCTCCTAGATCCGCGCTACCGGGATAACTTACAAACCCTCATAACACCATTGAACCGGGAGCGTAAAATGCGGGAGTACCAAGACACACTGGTGCATTCCATCATCTTCTCCTGGCCAACTGAGAGCAGTGCTGCTAGTGCTTTACAAAGCAGCTCAGTGCGTCGAGGCAGTGGAGGAAGGTCAAGGCAAGACCAGTATGGCCCAACTGTGGCAAACTTTTGTGTGCCCACCACAAATGTCTACACCATCACAGACGGCTCCAGTCAGCAGGAGGCAACATTTCCGTCAGATGGTGACAGACTACATGGCTTGCCCTCTGTGTACTCCCAGACGGCTCTTCCCCCTTCAAGTTTTGGGTCTCTAAGCTGGATACATGGCCAGAGCTTAGCCAGTATGCATTGGAGGTGCTGGCTTGCCCTGCTGCTAGTGTATTATCGGAACACGTCTTTAGTGCCACAGGTGGTGTACTAACAGACCGTCGCATGCGACTATCCTCCGATAACGTTGACCGGCTTACTTTTCTGAAAAGGAACAAGGCCTGGATCTCGTAGGAATTTGCAACTCCTCTTCCAGATTAAAAAATTGGTTGGCTACAGTATCCAGGACTCCTGTTGCGTTCATGTTTCTACCACTTGAACTGTAATCCATGGGCTTCAACACCGCCAGTTGCTGCTCAGAAGTGCCGTCTGCACAGTCAAAACACATGACCCAGTGTTATTGGGTTTCAGTAACGTCCGCTGATCCCCAGCGGTGTATCCGGCAATGTGTCCTGCTACCTCAACGCTGACAATACATCTGAAATTTAAGGCAACCTGTCCCCCCCCCCCCAGGTGTTTGTTACTGAAAGAGCCACCTTGTGCAGCAGTAATGCTGCACAAGGAAAAGGTGGCTCTTTTAGTTATGCTCCTTGCACACGCTGAACTTAACACTTATAAAATGTGTCCCCTCACACCGTGAAAACTGCCCGGAGGTGGAACTTTCCTTCCTAATGAGACGCAACGCAGCCATCATTCCTACCCCCTTGGCGCCAGGCTCCGCCTCCTCAGCGTTTGAATCTGTCCCGTAGCCTGTGCTATTATGTTCAACCTTGGCCATGCGCAGTTAGCGCTGCCCGTCTTCTGACATCATTTGGTGTCAGGCGGACTGTGCCTGTGCGGCCGTGCTGGCCTAGATCCCGCCTCGCAGTGTCTTCTGATTTAATCACACTGCGGACCTGGGATTCATGGGCATGCGCAGTGCATATCTTCACCTCAGGCTCTCACTCATCTCCCTCTGCCTTCTTCAGACTGTGGGCCGTCAGCTGATCCCTAATAGCTTGCCACGGCCGTGATGCCGCACAGTCTGAAGAAGCCGGAAGGAGGTGAGTGAGAGGCGAAGATATGCACTGCCCATGCCCATGAATCCCAGGCCCGCAGTGTGATTAAATCAGAAGACACTGCAAGGCGGGATCTCGGGCTGCGCGGCCGCACAGGCGCTGTCCACCTGACACCAAATGTTGTCAGAAGACGGGCAGCGCTAACTGCGCATGGCCAAGGTTTAACATAACAGCGCAGGCTCCGCGACAGATTCAAACAACGCTGAGGAAGCAGCGCCCTGCGCCAAGGGGGTAGAGATGACTGCTGTGCTGCGTGTCATTAAGAAGGAAAGTCCCACCTTCGGGACGGTTTTACGGTATCAGGGGACACATTTTAGAAGTGTTTAGTTCTGCGTTTGCTAGGAGCATAATTAAAAGAGCCATCTTTTCCTTGTACAGCATTATTGCTGCACAAGGTGGCTCTTTCAGTTTCAAACGCCTGAGGGTGTTAAAGGTTCCCTTTTAACTTCCTCCAATTAGGCCTCGGCCTACACTCTGCTTCTCCTGCATTGCCTGGGCTCCAATACCGCCAGTTGGTGCTCAGAAGTGCTGGCTGCACAGAGAAAAACACTCGCCACTGTGTCAGTGGGGTTCAGTAACGTCAGCTGTTCCCCTGCTGTGTAGCCGGCAATGTGCCCTGCGACCACCACGCTGACACAACAACAGATATTAAAGGGAACCTGTCCCGCCCACCCCCCCCCCAACAAGGTGTTTGTAACTAAAAGAGCCACCTTGTGCGGCACTAATGCAGCACAAGGAAAAGGTGCCTCTTTTCATTATGCTCCTTGCACACGCTGAAGTTAACACTTATAAAATATGTCCCCTCATACCCTGAAACCGTCCCGAAGTCTGGACTTTCCTTCTTAATGAGACGCAGCACAGCTGTCATTCACACCCCCTTGGCGCCATGCGCCGCCTCCTCAGCATTGTTTGAATCAGTCCCGTAGCCTGCGCTGTTATGTTGTCCCTTGGCCCTGCGCAGTTAGCGCTGCCCGTCTTCTGACATCATTTGTTGTCAGGCTGGCTGCGCCAGTGCGGCCACGCTACCCGAGATCTTCGTGAACGTGCCCTGATGCAGTCTTTTCCTATGTTTTTCCCTAGGGGAAAAATGCGCTGGTAAAGTAAAGAATAAGGAGTGTGCACTATGTGGTTGCCCTTTGCCAGATGCCTACCCTAAAAGGCTGTCAGTAAAATCCTTGTCCCAAAGGGAGCCTTCCAAGGGAAGAAGGAAATCTAGCGTCTCAGAATCAGATTCGTCTACCTCCCCTAGGAAAGAATGATTCGGAAGCCTCCATCTCCTCTGCATCCTCTTTAGAAGAGGATTCTAATCGATTCTGCTTCCCGCTAGACCAGATGGACAGGCTGATTAAATCAGTCAGATCCACCATAGGGGTGGCTGACGAAAAACAAGAACTTTCGGCGCAAGACCTAATGTTTGGCGGTCTAGACCCAAGAAAGCGCAAATCATTTCCACTTAATGACAAAGTTCAAAACCTTATTAAAAGAGAGTGGGAAAAGCCAGAAAAAAGGGCTCCCTAACACTGGCCTTTAGACGGAGATATCCCTTTGATGACCCCTTGGTGAACACGTGGGATAAGGCACCAAAATTAGATGCAGCGGTGGCTAAGGCTTCTAAAAAATCCTCTATTCCCTTCGATGACATGGCTTCTTTAAAAGATCCACTTGATAAGAAGGAAGATTCGTTTCTTAAAGGGACTTGGGACCTGCAGTAGCTGCGACATGCGCAGTCAGATCGATGATGGCCTGGCTGGACCAACTAGGGTCTAAGCTAGAAGATGGAGCCTCTATGGAATCCATATTAAAATCCCTGCCAACAGTCCAGAATGCCGCAGCTTTTCTCGTGGTCGCGTCCGCAGATTCTGCAAGGATGGCAGCTAGGGCTGCAGGATTATCAAATGCGGCACGCAGGGCCCTATGGCTGAAATGTTGGCCCGGTGACCTTCAGGCCAGATCCCGTCTTTGCTCTATTCTGTGCGAAGAATACCTGTTCGGTCCGGTTCTAGACGAACTGCTGGAGAAGGCCGGAGACGAGAAAAATAAATTTCCCAGTCTACCGACCACTTATAGGCGTCCCGTCACAGGGAAAAGGTTCTTTCGCAGAAGGCTGGCCAGGGACCAGGGCAGATGGGACGATAAAAAGAAAAAAGGTACTGGATTCATGTTTGGAGGTGGGGGACGTCAGGAGCCATCCCGTGAGATCAAAAAGCCACCCCAATGACTAGTCGCCCCGGTGGGATGTAGACTAGCTGCCTTCTACCCAGCCTGGTCCAAAATTTCCAGTAGCAATTGGATTTTGGGAATAATAGCTACGGGTCTACGGCTAGAGTTCTTCTCTATCCCTAATAATTTCTTCAGAGTTATCCCGCTCAGGTCCTCTCCAGCAGAACAGATGGCCCTGGAAATGGAAATTTACCTTCTCAGTAAGAATGTCCTATCAGAGGTTCCGGAAGGAGAATGGGGTAGAGGATTCTACTCTCCTCTATTCTTAATACATAAACCAGACGGCTCCTTCAGAACTATTCTCAACCTTAGGGCTCTTAACAATTTTCTGATTATACAACCGTTCAAAATGGAGACTATTAATACCGCAATAAAACTACTGTTTAAAAACTGCTTTATGGTGGTTTTGGATTTAAAGGACGCCTATTACCATATCCCCATTTATGCAGGACACCAACGATTCCTGAGGGTAGCGGTCCGGTTAGATGGGGTGGTCAGACATTTCCAGTATAGGGCCCTCCCTTTTGGTGTATCGGTCGCCCCCCGGGTATTTACTAAGGTCATGGCCCACCTACATGAGTCTGACATTCTGGTAATCCCCTACCTTGACGATCTCCTTATCGTGGGTAAAACAGCGGATCACTGTTTAGAACAATTACATAAAGTAATGTCTGCCCTGGAGCGTCTGGCATGGTTACTAAATGTCAAAAAATCCCGGTTACAGCCCATGAAGGTGCAGCGATTTTTAGGCCTGACCTTGGGATTCCCAGGATCAGGAATGCCGTTTGCCTCACGAAAAAATAGATCACCTACACCTTCAAGTGCTAAACGCCTCTAAAAACCCCACCATGTCTCTTAGAAAAGCGGTCTGTTAGTCTCTCTCTCTCGTCCTGCACTCCAGCGGTTTGATGGGCTCTGTATCATACAAGAATAATTCAGGGCGAGATATTATGACAACAAAAAATTTGGTGGGGTCACCTAGAGAGCCAGCTGACCTTGCCCCAAAACACTATTGTATCCCTTGAATGGTGGGTACACCGAAATGACCTATCCACGGGGGTCCCCTGGGAATATAACGTAACTCGTATAATCAACTCAGACGCTAGCCCTTCTGGTTGGGGGGCTCACATGGGTGAAATTATAATCCAGGGACTTTGGGATCAGCTTCAGACGGAAAGGTCCTCTAACCTGAAGGAGTTAACGGTGGTGGAGCAGACAGTTAAGACTCCTTGTCCATCTACAGGGCCACCACGTGCGGATATTTTCCGACAATTGGGTCACCGTGGAATATATCAATCATCAAGGCGGAACCCGTTCCAAATCCCTAATGAACGGGGCAGATCGCCTGTTCCAGCTAGCACAGCAACACTTTCTCTCATTGACAGCTCTTCATATAAGAGGAGCAGAAAATACTATGGCGGATTACTTAAGCCACAACACCTTGAGGCAGGGAGAATGGTCCTTAAACAACTCCATCTTCAACCTCATTGTGGAAAGTTGGGGTCAACCGGAGGTAGATCTTTTCACCACAAAGGAAAACAGAAAAGTGAGACAATTCTGCTCTCTGAACCCCAGAGAAAATCCTCTGTTAGTATACGCCCTCCTCTTAGACTGGAACTTCAGGCTAGCTTACGCCTTTCCTCCCCTGTCTCTACTTCCTCTGGTGGTGTGGAAGATCAGGAAGGACAAGGCCACAGTTATAGTAATTGACCCCTTCTGGCCCAGAAGGACGTGGTTTTCATGCCTCAGGACCATGTCGATATCCGAACCATGGGTCTTACCAGACATCCCAGATCTCCTATCCCAGGGCCCAGTCTACCTTCCTCGGGCGGTTGACCTTCGTCTGACGGCGTGGATTTTGAGTGGTCGCTGTTAAGAGGTAGAGGTTTCTCTCCGAGCCTGATTAACTCTCTGCTGAAGAGCAGAAAAATAAGAACCACAAAAATTTGTCAGGATCTGGAAAAGATTTCTTCAAAACTCGGGGGTGGTAGCTGGTCAATCAACACCAATAGACCAGATTTTGGAGTTCTTGCAAAAGGGGTTGGATATGGGATTATCCCCAAATACTCTTAAAGTACAGGTGTCAGCCTTAGGGGCCCTCTTTGACTGCAACATTTCTGAAAATTACTGGTCAGCAGATTCATCAAGGCGACAAAACGGTCTAGGCCAATGGTGAATAATAGAGTCATGCCGTGGGACTTAAACTTAGTTCTCTCGGCCATGACAGAAGCCCCATTTGAGCCAATTTCTTCAGCCTCAATTAAAAATCTGTCTCTTAAAGTAGCTTTCCTGGTAGCCCTAACGTCCGCTCGTAGGATAGGCGACATCCAGGCGTTATCCAGGCTTCCCCCTTACATGCAACTTAGGGATGATAGTGATACTTTCCCCTGATCCAGCATATCTTCCTAAAGTAGTGTCCAGATTCCATAGAACACAGGAGATAGTTCTTCCATCTTTGCTCCGTAATCCTACTAATGATAAGGAAAGGAAACTACACACTTTAGACGTGACGTGGAAGATAGGACACGAATAGGGTGTTATCTATCAGGGTAGCAGGAAAGGTCATAGAGCATTAAAATCTATGCTAGATAGGTGGATCAGGGAGGCTATTTCTCTGGCATACATCTGAAAGGGCAAGCTGGCGCCTGACGGTCTAAAAGCGCATTCCACTAGAGCTATGGCTGCCTCGTGGGCGGAGAGGTTAGGAGTCTCGATCGACCAAGTATTTAAGGCTGCTACTTGGTCTTCTCCAAACACTTTCTATAATCACTATAGATTAAACCTGGGTGCTTCCTCGGACCTCTCTTTTGGTGTAAGGGTAGTGCCTCCCTAAACAGTTGCTCTCTGTAATTCTCTTCGTGGTGCTGTCATGGACGACCGATAGTCTTAGTTACTCACCGGCTAGCAGTGTTTTTCGGAGTCCATGACAGCACCCGTACATACCCACTCGTCTTAAGTTCTGGGTGTACACCTCTTCCCTTTTTTATATAATCCACTCATGGTGAATAGTTAGCAGTAGTATCGTTGTATATTAATTATGCTGTTAACCTTGGTGATCCTCTTGTGCTCTGTAAACCAACCGATGCGTGGGAGAGGTACCGCCCTTATGTATCTGTAGGTTTTCCTTTTTCCTGAAGGGCGGCTCCCCTCTCTCCGTGGTGCTGTCATGGACTCCGAAAAACACCGTTAACCGGTGAGTAACTAAGACTTTTTATTTTTTTTTGTCCTTATTGTCACTCTCATTATCTTCACTCCTGATGAGCTTTGAATAGGGGAAACGCATTGAATGTTCCTATACTGTCTATGCCACGGGGCAATGTTTGAATGGTGATGGGTTGGGATCTTCCCGTAGCTTCTCAGCCCCACTTCAGTCCTTCTCCTTCCCTGCTGTCTCCGGAGTGCTGCTTGTACTCGGGAAGTGACGCGAACTGGCCGACTCTCTTCCGGTTGCGTTCCACGGTGGAACGCATAGCGTTTTTGGGGGACATTTTAATTGGGGATTACCAAAGCTACTCAGGCGCCCAACCTTGCCTATGGAGAAGTCTCATCCCATTGTACGGGAGCACGCTGACTCATGGTCTCTGGGTTATACACAACTCACAAAAAATAAAGGTAACACTTAAACAACACAACTCCAATTCAATCACACTTCTGTGAAATCAATGTGTCCAGTTATGAAGCAACACCAATCATGAATCTTACTCGTGCTGTTGTGCAATGGAAACAGACAAGAAGAAATGATTGGCAATTAGCAAGACAACTGCTCTAAATGAGTGGTTTTGCAGGTGGTAACCACAGATCATTTCTCTCCTTTTTGGCTGTTTTGGTCACTTTGGCATTTTGTCACTGCTCTCACCCCTCCACTAAGTAGCGTGAGGCGGTGTCTAAAATACACAAAAGTTGCTCGGATAGTACAGCTCATCCAGGATGGCACATCAATGCGAGCTGTGTCAAGAAGGGCAGCTGTTTTTATTTAAAAACAACAAACATATTTGGTGTCGCCGCGTTCAGAATAGCCTGAAATATCAATATATAAAAATAATTAATTCAATCGGTAAACTACGTAGTGAAAAATGTAAAAAAGAGCAAAATTCCTTTTTTTGGTCGCAGTCACATTGCATTAAAATCGATCAAAAGATTGTATCCACACCAAAATAATATAAGCTCGGCACGCAAAAAATAAGTCCTCACCTAGCCCCAGATAACAAAAAATGGAGATGCTAAGGGTCTCAGAAAATTACGCTTTTTTTTTTTTTTTTTTTTTACTAACTTTGTTTTTTTTTTTCACCATTTAAATAAAAAACAACTTATACATGTTTGGTATCTACGAACTTTTATTGACCTGGACAATCATAATGGTAAAAACAAAATAAAAAAAAAATCTGTGGAATTATTCTTTTACTCTAGTCACCTTGGAGGATGTCTCCCCACCCTAATAGGGGACAGGAACACAGAGGTTAAATAACGCTCCCCTTCCTGCTATCTCCAGTGCTTTTCCTGTCCCCCAGTGGGGCATGAAGAGGTCATGCAGGTGCTGTCGTGGCCGGTGAACGGAGCACCTGTATTTTTCTTACCGCCGGGCAGCCGAGGTCGGGCGGTGGTCCTCCCCTCCTCCATGTGCTGCGCTCCGTCTCCATCTTTGCGGTGGACTCAGGCCCTCCTTCCCGCTCCTCCTGCGCCTGTCAAGGGCAAAGCAGGGCGGTGACGTGCTGCCGGGGTCCTCACTGAGCTCCCCAGTGTCCTCCCCTTCTGGCATCCATGTGGAGTTCCGGGTCGCGCGCCGGATTTGACGTCGCCGCACTTCCGGTTCACGGCCTGGGGCTCCACACTGGAACGCACGCAGTCTCCTGCGTTCCATGAAGTCGGTGGCCACCGGGGGGAATCGCCGGCAGGATAGGGTCGTCTCAAGCCTCCCTGTGGGACCGAAAGGGGAGGAGCACATGATATCGCTGTGGACCTCGATACCTTCATATCCTGGTCTGGGCCTCCAGGTAAGACGCTGTCCTCCTGTCTCTCTGTGACTGCATACAGCTTCACCATGGACGGCGACAAACCCTCTGCTTCATCTGCAGATCCCAGCGTTCACCCTCCTGCCGTGAGTAGCTGGACTGGTCCCTTTACTGTTCAGCCATGTTTGAATGGGTCACTTAGTATACCTCTCTCTCTTCTAGGGAGAAAAGGTCTTTGCCCCAAAGAGTAAACCTAGTCGCAAGTGTGGTGTTTGTGGCTCCTGGCTACCCTCCGCCTATAAGAAAACCCTGTGTCAACCCTGTACGGATGACATATTACGTGCTGAACAGCCCTCCCTCCTGGACAGCATTACAAGCTTGTTTAAACAGGAGGTTCAATCCTCCATGGCGGCCTTCTCCCAACCTCAAGTGTTGCATCCTCCTCCTCCTCCTCCTAAAAAGAGGAAGATGGCCCCAGTTAATACTGATTCTGACTCGGGTGAGGTCCATTCCTCTGAGTCAGATGATAATTGGGAAAATGAGGGCTCCACATCCACCCCTAAAGCTGATGACCATGGGGGTGGAGGAAGTGGAGGAATAACATTCCGTGCAGGATGTAATGTTAGGGGGTCTGAAACCCAAGCCTAAAAAAGGGTTTCCTATACATGAAAATGTTCAAAATCTCATTTTCCAAGAGTGGGCTTCCCCAGAGAAGGGCCTTAGTATCCCTTCAGACTTTAAAAACCGGTTTCCCTTACATGGTGATAATTCTATTTGGGAGATTCCCAGAGTGGGCGATCACCTCTCCAAAGTCACCAAAAAGACGTCTCTCCCATTTGAGGACTCTTCTTAATTAAAAGATCCAATGGATCGAAAAATAGAGAGCCACCTAAAGAAGTCCTCTACAAACCTTTGTAGTCCTCTACAAACCTTCGCTTCCACTTGCGTCGCCAGGGCCCTGGTCCTCTGGCTTCGCAAATTAGAGGAACATCTCTCCCAGGGTACTTCCAGAGAGGAAATCCTGGACTCCCTTCCAATTCTTCAAAAGGCTTCGGGATTCTTAGCCGATGCTTCAGGAGAGTCCGTTCGTGTGGCCGCACGGTCCCTAGTTCTCTCAAACTCATCCAGCAGAGCTCTTTGGCTGAAATCTTGGGGAGGCGACATTACCTCTAAAACCAAACTCTGTGCCATCCCCTTTCAGGGTCACCATGTGTTTTGGCCAATACTGGATGATATCCTGGATAAGGCCTCTGATAGGAAGAAATCGCTTCCTGAAAAAAAAGGCTGGCAGTCCATATCCACAAACCAGTGGATCGTCCACACATTACAATTCGGGCTGAAAGTGGAATTTGAGAGCCCCCCATTGCCTGAGAACTACCCCGGAACAACCCCCAGATCTCCTCGACTCCTTTCTCCTTCAAATCCAGGAACTCTTGCGAGAAAAAGTGATCCCCCATGTACCTCAGCAGGACTTAGGCAGAGGTCATTACTCTCGCCTATTCCTCATAAGGAAACCCTCAGGGAAATGCAGACTGATCATAAATTTAAAACCCTTGAACCGGGTCATTAAGTATCGGAGGTTCAAGATGGAGTCAGTCAAGACCGCAATCCCTCTTATTGGGCAAGACTGGGTGATGGCAATGATAGACCTAAGGGACGCCTATTATAACGTTCCAATCCATCCGGATCACAGGAGGTTCCTCAGGTTCGCGATCTCCCAGAACCGCAGTATCACTCACTACCAGTTCAATGTGCTTCCCTTCGGAGTATCCTCGGCCCCGAGGGTATTCTCGAAAATCATGAGAGAAGCGGTCATCTTCCTACGTCTTCAGGGAATCTGCCTGGTCCCTTACCTAGACGATCATCTTATCATGGCTCCTTCAACATCTCAGCTGAACCAAGATGTATCAAAAACTCTAGATATTCTCGAGTCCCTGGGCTGGATCTCGAATCTCCAAAAGTCGGACCTACAACCATCCACAAGGAAGAAATTCCTGGGGATTCTCTTAGACTCAGAAAAAAGGATGTCCTTCCTTCCCGAAGATCGTCAGCGCGATCTTTGCCAAAGAATCTCCAGATTCAAACAACAAAGATCCCCAACCCTGAAGGAGTTCGTGTCCATTCTAGGATCCCTAACTTAGTGCATTCAGGCGGTATCCTGGGCCCAGGCACACGGACCCTCCAGACTCATGTTCTCCTATATTCTCGAAAGTATCGAAACACTCTGTCCAGGAGAATCCCTCTTCCCAGACACATGAAGTCAGCCTTCTTGTGGTGGCTAAAAGGCCGGAACCTTTGGCGAGGGGTAAGCTGGGATCAGCTCCCTCTGAAAGTGCTTCACATAGATGCCAGCCGAAGAGGTTGGGGTGCCGTGGTGGAACAAACATATTTTCAGGGTCTATGGCCCTCAGACATAAGTTCCAAATCCTCCAACCTGAGGGAATTAAAGGCAGTAGAGGAAGCGCTGGTAGCCGCCTCATCTCTAGTCCAAGGCCATCATATTCGTGTCTACTCCAACAACGTGACGACTGTGGCTTATCTTCGTTACCAAGGAAGCACGAAGTATACTAGTCTGAAGCTAGTGGCAGCACGGATATTTCGCTGGGCGGAAAAACACCTCCTTTCAATCTCCACGGTACATATGAAGGGTTCAGACAACACCAAAGTGGACTTCCTCAGCAGGAAAGACATACATCCTGGAGAATGGTGCCTGAACCAGGAGGTTTTCCTAGCCTTAACCTCGAGATGAGGAACCCCGGAGGTCGACTTGTTTGTGAATGTCCAAAACGCAAAGTCAAAAACATATTTCTCCCTTGGCCCCTTGCAGGGGGCTCTGGGAATGGATGGTCTCATTCATCCATGGACCTTCAACTTGGCTTACGCCTTCCCCCCAATTCCGATGTTGTCAAAGACGCTGCAGAAAATCCGGTCAAAGTCACAACAATCCTGATTGCCCCATTGTGGCCAGGTCGGAGCTGGTACAGCGCCTTGAGGGGAATGACCAAAGAAGGTCTCATTCTTCTTCCTCAAAGATCCGATCTCCTTGTTCAGGGTCCCCTCCTTTATCCGGATCTCAAAAAGTTGAATCTAGCTGCTTGGCTACTGAGACCAACATTCTAAAAGCCAGAGGTATCTCCGATAGGGTTATCCAAACTCTCCAAAAGAGTAGGAAACTGGTGACTAATGCCATCTATAACAAAGTATGGAAGAAGTTCTCTTCCTGGTATCTTCCCAGTGTCCCTGATCCCTTCCATCCCAACATTTCTCAAATCTTAAGACTTCCTCCAGAAGGGATTATATCTTGGACTCTCCCCGAGTATTCTAAAAGTCCAGGTATCGGCCCTTAGTTCCTTTTTTGACCAGGATCTAGCTGGCCATAGCTGGATCAAAAGATTCAAAACTTCAGCAAGTAGACTACGTCCTAGTCTCCCTAGTCGGTTTCCCCCCCCCCCCCCCCCTTCCCGGGACCTAAATTTGGTACTCAATAGTTTGACTCATCCACCCTTTGAGCCCTTGTCTTCTGTGCCCCTTAAAATTCTAACACTTAAAACGGTGTTCCTGGTCGCAGTTACCACATCTAGATGCATAGGAGAATTGCAAGCCTTGTCAGTTCAAGAACTGTTCATATCTGATAGCATAATCCTACGACTAGAAGCCGCCTTTATGCCCAAAGTCGTTTCGGATTTTCATAGGTGTCAGGATGAGGTTTTGCCCTCATTTTGTTCAAACCCTTCCAACGAGAAGGAGGAAAACTTCCATACCCTGGACGTCCGCAGGGTAGTTCTCCATTACCTGGAGCAGTCCAATACTTGGAGGGTCGACCAGAATCTATTTATCCAGTTCTCAGGACAGAATAAAGGGAATAAAGCAGCTAAGAGCACGATTGCAAGCTGGATAAAACAAGCCATATGCCTTGCATATTCGGCAAAAGATCTCCCTCCGCCGATCTTGCTGAAGGCCCATTCTACCCGGTCGGTTTCCACGTCATGGGCAGCAAGAGGAAACACCTCATCAGAACAGATATGCAGAGCCGCCACATGGTCTTCTGTTCATACCTTCACCAGACATTACAGGCTAAATTTTGGCAGGGATCTGACCTTCGGCAGACATGTTCTACAGGCCGTGGTCCCTCCATAAAGAAATTAACGTTAGTATATCTCCAAGGTGACTGTCGTGGAAGGTGACTAGAGAAAATGGAATTAGACTTACCGGTAATTCGGTTTCTAGGAACCTTCCACGACAGCACAAATTTCCCTCCCTATCTGATATTCACCGGTTGATTCCTGCACTTTAGTAGTAACTATTCACGCTACTATGGCCAGAAAAAACACTGGAGATAGCAGGAAGGGGAGGGTTATTTAACCTCTGTTCCTGTCCCCCATTAGGGCGGGGAGACATCCTCCAAGGTGACTGTCGTGGAAGGTTCCTAGAAACCGAATTACCGGTAAGTTTAATTCTATTTTTTTTGCAATTTCACCGCACTAAGAATTTTTTTCCCCCGTTTTCGAGTAGATGGTATGGTAACACCAATAATGTCATTCAAAAGTACAACTCGTCCCACAAAAAACAAGCCCTCACATGGCCATATTGACGGAAAAATAAAAATGTCATGGCTTTGGGAATAAGGGGAGCGGAAAACAAATGCAAAAACGAAAAAAGGGTGAAGGGGTTAAAGGGAACCTGTCACCAGAGTTGTGCACAGTAACTTAGTGTCACTTCGGCGCCATTATACTGATTAAAATGATACCTTGGTTGATGAAATCTGTCATGTGGTTGTTTTATCTTTATTTGTATTTTTGAGCTAATGTTATGCTCGTGCTTCGGGGCGGGGCTTTGGGGGGTCTTCATGTGGTGCTTGCTTGAAAATGGCGCTTGCGCAGTAGCATCTATCGGCGATCGCCATCTTGCTACAGAAGAAAAAAATTCCTTCTCCAAGATGGTGCCACCAAGCCTATGCTTTTGCCAGTGACGCTATCTTGGGGGATTTTTTTTTTCTCCAGCAAGATGACGCTGCATGCGCAGTAGCAGCTATCGGATCATAATACTAAATTATGGTGCTTCTTCCGATGTTTTCACTGTGTCACATAGTTGTCGATTTACATGTAGGGTATTGGTGCACTCAAAAGAAATGTTCCTTTAAAAGAAAAAATTAACATGATCTAATAAATATATATTTTTTTAATATACGTACGCGAAGCTGGATATCATTTTTGTTCCTTCCATGTCCAGTATAAGCTCCCACATAGCTCCTCCCCCCTCCATACAGGGTTATTTGATCCCTTGCTGATTTTGTAAGTTTGCCCACTGACAGACATGAACAGTCTATAATTTTAAGGGTAGGTTAATTTTAATATTGAGAGATAGAATAAAAATAAAATCCAGAAAATCACATTGTATAAATGATTATCAACTTGTTACCTGCATTAAAGGCAGCTGTCTTACTTTGTCACCTTTATAAAAGACTCCTGTCCACAGACTCAATTAATCAGTCACACTCTAACCTCTACAACATGGGCAAGATCAAAGCGCTTTCTAAGGATGTCAGGGACAAGATCATAAACCTGCAAAAGCTGCAAAAATGGGCTACAAAGCCATACGTAAAACGCTGGGTGAGAAGGAGACAACTGTTGGTGCAATAATAAGAAAATACAAAATGACTGTCAATTGACATCGTTCTGGGGCACTATGCAAAATCTCACCTTGCGGGGTTCCATGATCATGAATGAGGAAGGTGAGAGATCAGCCAAAAACTACATGGGGAGAACTTGTTAATGATCTCAAGGCAGCTGGGACCACAGTCACCAAGGAGACCATTGGTTACACATTACGCCGTAAAGGTATAAAATCCTGCAGTGCCCTGAAGGTCCCCCTGCTCCAGAAGGCGCATGTGCAGGCCCGTCTGAAGTTTGCCAATGAATACCTGGATTGTTCTGTGAGTGATTGGGAGAAGGGGCTGTGGTCAGATGAGACAAAAATTGAGGTCTTTGGCATTAACTCAACTCGCCGTGTTTGGAGGAAGAGAAATGCTGCCTATGACCCAAAGAACACCGTCCCCACTGTCAAACATGGAGGTGAAAACATTATGTTTTGGGGGTGTTACTCTAAGGGCACAGGACTACTTTACCGCATCAATGGGAGAATGGATGGAGTCATTTACCGTAAAATCCTGAGCAACAACCTCCTTCCCTTCGCCAGGACATTAAAAATGGGTCGTGGCTGGGTCTTCCAGCAAGACAACGACCCAAAACATACAGCCAAGGCAACAAAGTAGTGGCTCAAAAAGAAGCACGTTAAGGTAATGGAGTGGCCTAGCCAGCCTCCAGACCTTAATCCCATAGAAAACTTATGGAGGGAGTTGAAGCTCCAAGTTGCCAAGCCACAGCCTCAAATCTTAATGATTTAGAGATAATCTGCAAAGAAGAGTGGACCAAAATTCCTCCTGACATATGCGCAAACCTCATCATCAACTACAAACATGTCTGACTGCTGTGCTTGCCAACAAGGGTTTTGCCATTAAGTATTAAGTCTTGTTTGCCAGAGGGATCAAATACTTATTTCTCACTGCAAAATGCAAATAAATTTATATAATTCAAGCAATGTGATTTTCTGGATTTTAGTTTTGATATTCTATCTCTCCATGTTAAAATTAACCTACCCTTAAAATTATAGACTGTTCATAACAGTGGGCAAACTTACAAAATCAGCAAGGGATCAAATACATATTTCCCCCACTGTACCATACAGTTATATGAAAAAGTTTGGGCACCCCTATTAATCTTAAGCTTAATGTTTTATAAAAATTGTTTTTTTTGCAACAGCTATTTCAGTTTCATATATCTAATAACTGTTGGACACAGTAATGTTTCTGCCTTGAAATGAGGTTTATTGTACTGACAGAAAATGTGCAATCTGCATTCAAACAAAATTTGACAGGTGCATAAGTATGGTCACTCCACCAGAAAAGTGATATTAATATTTAGTAGATCCTCCTTTTGCAAAAATAACAGCCTCTAGTCACTTCCTGTAGCTTTTAATGAGTTCCTGGATGAAGGTATTTTTGACCATTCCTCTTTACAAACAGTTCCAGTTCAGTTAAGTTTGATGGTTGCCGAGCATGGATAGCCCTCTTCAAATGATCCCACAGATGTTCAATGATATTCAGGTCTGGGGACTGGGATGGCCATTCCAGAACAGTGTAATTGTTCCTCTGCATGAATGCCTGAGTAGATTTGGAGCAGTGTTTTGGATCATTGTCTTGTTGAAAGATCCATCCCCTGCGTAACTTCAACTTTGTCACTGATTCATGAACATTATTGTCAAGAATCTGCTGATACTGAGAGGAATCCATGCGTCCCTCAACTTTAACAAGATTCCCGGTGCCGGCATTAGCCACACAGCCCCAAAGCATGATGGAACCTCCATCAAATTTACTGTGGGTAGCAAGTGTTTTTCTTGGAATGCTGTGTTTTTTGGCCGCCATGCATAACGCCTTTTAATATGACCAAACAACTCAATCTTGGTTTCATCAGTCCACAGGACCTTCTTCCAAAAAGAAATTGGCTTCTCCAAAAGTGCTTTTGCATACCTCAGCCGACTCTGTGGCGTGCTTGCAGAAACGGCTTCTTTCGCATCACTCTCCCATACACCTTCTCCTTGTGTAAAGTGCGTTGTATAGTTGACCGATGCACAGTGACACCATCTGCAGCAAGTTGATGCTGCAGCTCTCTGGAGGTGGTCTGAGGATTGTCCTTGACTGATCTCACCATTCTTCTTCTCTGCCTTTCTGATGTTTTTCTTGGCCTGCCACTTCTGGCCTTAACAAGAACTGTACCTGTGTTCTTCCATTTCCTTACTATGTTCCTCACAGTGGAAATTGACAGGTTAAATCTCTGAGACAGCTTTTTGTATCCTTCCCCTGAACAACTATGTTGAATAATCTTTGTTTTCAGATCATTAGACAGTTGTTTTGAGGAGCCCATGATGCCACTCTTCAGAGGAGATTCAAACAGGAGAACAACTTGCAAGTGGCCACTTTAAGTAGCTTTTCTCATGATTGCATACACCTGGCTATGAAGTTCAAAGCTCAATGAGGTTAAAAAAAACAAAAAAAGTGCTTTAGTAAGTCAGAAAAAAGTAGGTAGGAGTATTTAAAACAAGAAAATAAGGGTGCCCATACTTATGCACCTGTCAAATTTTGTTTGAATGCAGATTGCACATTTTCTGTTAGTACAATAAACCTCATCATTTCAAGGCAGAAACATTACTGTGTCCAACAGTTATTAGATATATGAAACTGAAATAGCTGTTGCAAAAAAAACAATTTTTATAAAACATTAATCTTAAGATTAATAGGGGTGTCCAAACTTTTTCATATAACTGTATATACATGCAAAAGTCGCAGGTCTGCGACTAAAAAGCTGTTTGATTATTTTCATATTTCCGTGTATTTTGGTGTATTGATTCCTTGTGTTCTTCTGCCCAAACAAATCTCTTCTACTTGTTGCCTGTCCTTTGCAGTGGTTTCCTAGCAGCAATTTTAACATGAAGGCCTGCTGCACAAAGTCTCCTCTTAACAGTTGTTGTAGAGATGTGTCTGCTGCTAGAACTCTGTGTGGCATTGACCTGGTCTCTAATCTGAGTTGCTGTTAACCTGCGATTTCTGAGGCTGGTGACTCAGATAAACTTATCCTCAGAAGCAGAGGTGACTCTTGGTCTTCCTTTCCTGGGGCGGTCCTCATGTGAGCCAGTTTCTTTGTAGCGCTTGATGGTTTTTGCCACTGCACTACTTAGCTGCTTTTTTCTTGCCATAATACAAATTCTACCAGTCTCTTCAGTAGGACTATCAGCTGTGTATCCACCAGACTTCTGCACAACACAACTGATGGTCCGAACACCATCTATAAGGCAAGAAATCCCACTTATTAAACCTGGCAGGGCACACCTGTGAAGTGAAAACCATTCCTGGTGACTAGCTCTTGAAGCTCATCAAGAGAATGCCAAGAGTGTGCAAAGCAGTCATCAAAGCAAAAGGTGGCTTCTTTGAAGAACCTAGAATATAAGACATAATTTCAGTTGTTTCACACTTTTAAGTATATAATTCCACATGTGTTAATTCATAGTTTTGATGCCTTCAGTGTGAATGTACAATTTTCATAGTCATGAAAATAGAGAAAAATCTTTAAATGAGGTGTGTCCAAACTTTTGTTCTGTACTGTACATAAGAGTATCACAAATATATAAAAATCAGGCTCACAAATTTCTATGAAAGTCAAATCCAATGTGGCACAATCACAATTCCTCATTAAATTATCTAGCACTATATTGCGCAAACCGAATATGTGCCACCAAAATAGCTTATATCAAAGTAGTGCCCAGCAACCTAGTAACTTCAAAGCTGTTCCTCATCAACCAAGGTATCATTTTAATCAGTATAACGGCGCCAACCTGACACTTTCTTTAGGTTACTGCGTACAGTCCTGCCAATAGATTCCCTTTAAGAGTGGTCATCTCCATATATAACTAATAAAGTTGCACACTGTATTTTTTTAACCCCTTTACCCCCAAGGGTGGTTTGCACGTTAATGACCAGGCCAATTTTTACAATTCTGACCACTGTCCCTTTATGAGGTTATAACTCCGAAACGCTTCAACGGATCCTGGTGATTCTGACATTGTTTTCTCGTGACATATTGTACTTCATGATAGTGGTAAAATTTCTTTGATAGTACCTGCGTATTTGTGAAAAAAACGGAAATTTGGCGAAAATTTCTCAATTTTCAAACTTTGAATTTTTATGCAATTAAATCACAGAGATATGTCACACAAAATACTTAATAAGTAACATTTCCCACATGTCTCCTTTACATCAGCATAATTTTGGAACCAATTTTTTTTTTTGTTAGGGAGTTATAAGGGTTAAAAGTTGACCAGCAATTTCTCATTTTTACAACACCATTTTTTTTTAGGGACCACGTCTCATTTGAAGTCATTTTGAGGGGTCTATATGATAGAAAATGCCCAAGTGTGACACCATTCTAAAAACTGCACCCCTCAAGGTGCTCAAAACCACATTCAAGAAGTTTATTAACCCTTCAGGTGTTTAATAGGAATTTTTGGAATGTTTAAATAAAAATGAACATTTAACTTTTTTACACAAAAAATTTACTTCAGCTCCAATTTGTTTTATTTTACCAAGGGTAACAGGAGAAAATGGACCCCAAACATTGTTGTACAATTTGTCCTGAGTACGCTGATACCCCATATGTGGCAGTAAACCACTGTTTGGGCGCATGGGAGAGCTCGGAAGGGAAGGAGCGCCGTTTGACTTTTCAATGCAAAATTGACAGAAATTGAGATGGGACGCCATGTTGCGTTTGGAGAGCCACTGATGTGCCTAAACATTGAAACCCCCCACAAGTGACACCATTTTGGAAAGTAGACCCCCTAAGGAACTTATCTAGAGGTGTAGTGAGCACTTTGACCCACCAAGTGCTTCACAGAAGTTTATAATGCAGAACCGTAAAAATAAAAAATCATATTTTTTCACAAAAATTATATTTTTGCCCCCAATTTTTTATTTTTCCAAGGGTAAGAGAAGAAATTGGACCTCAAAAGTTGTTGTCCAATTTGTCCTGAGTACGCTGATACCCCATATGTGGCAGTAAACCACTGTTTGGGCGCATGGGAGAGCTCGGAAGGGAAGGAGCGCCGTTTGACTTTTCAATGCAAAATTGACAGGAATTGAGATGGGACGCCATGTTGCGTTTGGAGAGCCACTGATGTGCCTAAACATTGAAACCCCCCACAAGTGACACCATTTTGGAAAGTAGACCCCCTAAGGAACTTATCTGGATGTGTGGTGAGCACTTTGACCCACCAAGGGCTTCACAGAAGTTTATAATGCAGAGCCATAAAAATAAAACAAAATTTTTTTCCCACAAAAATTATTTTTTAGCCCCCAGTTTTGTATTTTCCCTAGGGTAACAGGAGAAATTGGACCCCAAAAGTTGTTGTCCAATTTGTCCTGAGTACGCTGATACCCCATATGTGGGGGGGAACCACCGTTTGGGCGCATGGGAGGGCTCGGAAGGGAAGGAGCGCCATTTGGAATGCAGACTTAGATGGAATGGTCTGCAGGCGTCACATTGCGTTTGCAGAGCCCCTAATGTACCTAAACAGTAGAAACCCCCCACAAGTGACACCATTTTGGAAAGTAGACCCCCTAAGGAACTCATCTTGATGTGTTGTGAGAACTTTGAACCCCCAAGTGTTTCACTACAGTTTATAACGCAGAGCCGTGAAAATAAAAAATCTTTTTGTTTTCCCACAAAAATTATTTTTTAGCCCCCAGTTTTGTATTTTCCCAAGGGTAACAGGAGAAATTGGTCCACAAAAGTTGTTGTCCAATTTGTCCTGAGTACGCTGATACCCCATATGTGAGGGTAAACCCCTGTTTGGGCACACAGGAGAGCTCGGAAGGGAAGGAGCACTGTTTTACTTTTTCAACGCAGAATTGGCTGGAATTGAGATCGGACGCCATGTCGTGTTTGGAGAGCCCCTGATGTGCCGAAACAGTGGAAACCCCCCAATTATAACTGAAACCCTAATCTAAACACACCCCTAACCCTAATCCCAACGGTAACCCTAACCACACCTCTAACCCTGACACACCCCTAACCCTAATCCCAACCCTATTCCCAACTGTAAATGTAATCTAAACCCCAACCCTAACTTTAGCCCCAACCCTAACTGTAGCCCCAACCCTAACCCTAGCCCTAACCCTAACCCTAGCCTTAACCCTAGCCCTAACCCTAACCCTAGCCCTAACCCTAGCCCTAATGGGAAAATGGAAATAAATACATTTTTTTTATTTTTCCCTAACTAAGGGGGTGATGAAGGGGGGTTTGATTTACTTTTATAGCGAGTTTTTTAGCGGATTTTTATGATTGGCAGCCGTCACACACTGAAAGACCCTTTTTATTGCAAAAAATATTTTTTGCAATACCACATTTTGAGAGCTATAATTTTTCCATATTTTGGTCCAGAGTCATGTGAGGTCTTGTTTTTTGCGGGACGAGTTGACGTTTTCATTGAAAACATTTTCGGGCACGTGACATTTTTTGATCGCTTTTTATTCCGATTTTTGTGAGGAAGAATGACCAAAAACCAGCTATTCATGAATTTCTATTGGGGGAGGCGTTTATACCGTTCCGCGTTTGGTAAAATTGATAAATCAGTTTTATTCTTCGGGTCAGTACGATTACAGCGATACCTCATTTATATCATTTTTTTATGTTTTGGCGCTTTTATACGATAAAAACTATTTTATAGAAAAAATAATTATTTTTGCATCGCTTTATTCTCAGGACTATAACTTTTTTATTTTTTTGCTGATGATGCTGTATGGTGGCTCGTTTTTTGCGGGACAATATGACGCTTTCAGCGGTACCATGGTTATTTATATCTGTCCTTTTGATCGCGTGTTATTCCACTTTTTGTTAGGCGGTATGATAATAAAGCGTTGTTTTTTGCCTCTTTTTTTTTTTTTCTTACGGTGTTTACTGAAGGGGTTAACTAGTGGGGCAGTTTTATAGGTCGGGTCGTTACGGACGCGGCGATACTAAATATGTGTACTTTTATTGGTTTTTTTTTTTATTTAGATGAAGAAATGTATTTATGGGAATAATATTTTTTTTTTTTTCCATTATTTTGGAATATTTTTTTATATTTTTTTTACACATTTGGAAAATTTTTTTCTTCCTTTTTTACTTTGTCCCAGGGGGGGGGGGACATCACAGATCAGTGATCTGACAGTGTGCACAGCACTCTGTCAGATCACTGATCTGACATGCAGCCTTCACAGTGCCTGCTCTGAGCAGGCTCTGTGAAGCCACCTCCCTCCCTGCAGGACCCGGATCCGCGGCCATCTTGGATCCGGGGCTCGAGCAGGGAGGGAGGTGAGGAGACCCTCGCAGCAACGCGATCACATCGCGTTGCTGCGGGGGGCTCTGGGAAGCCCGCAGGGAGCCCCCTCCCTGCGCGGTGCTTCCCTGCACCGCCGGCACATCGCGATCATGTTTGATCGCGGTGTGCCAGGGGTTAATGTGCCGGGGGCGGTCCGTGACCGCTCCTGGCACATAGTGCCGGATGTCAGCTGCGATAAGCAGCTGACACCCGGCCGCGATCGGCCGCGCTCCCCCCGTGAGCGCGGCCGATCGGCTATGACGTACTATCCCGTCCAGGGTCAGATAAGCCCAGGGCACCTCGACGGGATAGTACGTCTAAGGTCACAGAGGGGTTAAAGGCTAAAGCATGTAAACATGACATATAAGAAACTTGAATTGCATTACTGCTCTGGAAAAATAGGAAAAGACAAAGATTCATAGCACATATTTTGGATAATCTATGTATGCCAAGTGGCCAACGACAAGGCAATCTTCCTTGCTGGGACCTATCCTATTGTTAGTCTTCCCCCGTGCCTACATTTAAATGGGTAGGTAGGATCCTGCTGAAATTAAAATCGCCACAGGCTGATGGGTGGTGGAGTGCTCTGCCAGAGGGCCCATGTATACAAACACTAAGGCCATATTCACTTGTTCAGTATTTGGTGAGTTTTTACCTCAGTATCTGTAAAGGTACCTTCACACTGAGCAACTTTACAACGAGAACGACAGCAATACGTGACGTTGCAGCGTCCTGGATAGCGATCGTGTTGTGTTTGACACGCAGCAGTGATCAGGATCCTGCTGTGACATCGCTGGTCGGAGCTGAAAGTCCTGAACTTTATTTGGTCGTCAGGTCGGCGTGATTTGTCATGTTTGACAGCAAAAGCAAAGATGTCTGCAATGTTTTTTCACAGAGCTAACAACCAGCAAGAACGATAAGTATGTCACTGGATCGCTCCTGCATCGTTCTGGAGTTGTTGTGTTTGACATCTCTACAGCGACCTAACAGCGACGCTGCAGCGATCTAGTTTAGGTCGGATCGCTGTCTATATCGCTGGAGCGTCGCTAAATGTGACGGTACCTTAAGCCAAAACCAGGAGTGGTGATAAATACAGAAGTGGTGACGTGTTTCTATTATACTTTTCCTGTGATTGTTCCACTCCTGGTTTTGCCTTACAAATACTGATCGTCACTTCCAAAGAGAAGACTGGATTGAGCTGGCGCATACAAAGAGTTTTTTGGCCTATTTTCTAGACCAGTAATGCAATTCAAATTTCACATATTTCATGTTTACATGCTTTATCCTTTATTTAAAAAAAAACAAAAGAAAAAAAACAGTGCAACTTTGTTAGTTACATATGGAGATAGCTACATTGCTCAGGGATGTTGGTTTTGAAAGAGTCTAATCAGTGACCAATGACTCTCTTTGGACAGGTGTCTGCGTATATTATGACAAGCTACAGCTCAGATGAGTATACAGCTAAAATACTAAATTTTGCATAGATCAAATACCATTGCTAATCGAGAGCACGCATTCCTGATATGGACAGCCCTATTATGGGTGACTGATATTGCAGCGCCCTGTCCTGTTTTGCCATCATGCAGTAGGATCATGAGATAAATATAAATATATATACACACACTGCACAAAAAAATAAAGGGTACACTAAAATACCACATCCTAGATATCACTGAATGAAATATTTCAGTTGCACATCTTTATTTATTACATAGTGGAATGTATTAAGAACAATAAAACATAAAAATGATCAATGTAAATCAAAATGAATATCCCATGAAGGTCTGGATTTGGAATTATACTCAAAATCAAAGTGGAAAATCAAAATTACAGGCTGATCCAAATTCAGTGGAAATGCCTCAAGACAAGGAGATGATGCTCAGTAATGTGTGGCCTCCACATTCCTGTATGATCTCCCTACAACATCTGGTCATGCTCCTTATGAGGCAGCAGATGGTCTCCTGAGGGATCTCCTCCCAGACCTGGAATAAAGCATACACCAACTCCTGGACAGTCTGTCATGTGACGTTGGTGGGTGGTGCGAGACATGATGTCCCAGATGTGTTCAATCGGATTTAGGTCTGGGGAACGGGCGGGCCAGTCCATAGCTTCAATGCCTTCATCTTGCAGGAACTGCTGACATGCTCCAGCCGCATGAGGTCTGGCATTGTCCTGCATTAGGAGGAACCCAGGGTCAACCGCACCAGCATATGGTCTCACAAAGGGTCTGAGGATCTCATCTCGGTACCTAATGGCAGTCAGGCTACGTCTGGTGAGCACATGGAGGGCTGTGTGGCCCTCCAAAGAAATGCCACCCCACACCATTACTGACCTACTGCCAAACCGGTCATGCTGAAGGATGTCGCAGGCAGCAGATCGCTCTCCACGGTGTCCCCAGACTCTGTCACGTCTGTCACATGTACTCAGTGTGAACCTGCTTTCATCTGTGAAGAGCACAGGGTGCTCAGACACTGCTTCTCAGTCATAGTATGCATCTGGCAATATATTTCAGAATCCATGACTCAAGTGTTGAGGACAGATAAAGAGATATAGGCTATGTGCACACGTCGGGATTTCTTGCAGAAATTTCCTGAACAAAAACTGACATTTTATGCAAGAAATCCGCATGCGGATTTTTCGCAGATTTCTCGTGTTTTTTCTCATTTTTTTTGCGTTTTTTTGGAGGTTCTGGGATGCAATAATTTAGTGGGAAATCCGCAAAATCAATTCAATGAACATGCTGCATTTTTTTCCGCAATGCTTTTTTTTTTTTTTGTGGAAAAAAACGTAACATATGCACAAAAATTGCAGAATGCATCCTAAATGATGGGAGGCATATGTATGCGTATTTTAAGCGTTTTTATCACGTTTTTATAGCGGAAAAACGCGAAAAATCCAGAACGTGTGCACACAGCCCTAAGTAATACAGAACTTATTTATTTAAGATTGTCTAATTATTTATATTTTTACTTTACAGAAAATGATTCTCATGAAAGCCAGGATGTGGCTGCTGTGCTCTATCCTTTATTTGTTTATATCCATCTTGACATGGTTCAGAATTGCCTAAAAAGTATGGTGGATAGCTTCTATAGTCGTTTCCATGGAATGTTTCTTCAGAATCCAGTGCAGCGAGAGATAATTGAACAGCTTCAAACCACAATGACCATGCAAGATATACACTCCAATGTTAAGTTGCAAGCCTTCTTAGATAACAAGTATGTTGTCAGCCTTCAGGAAGACAGCTATAATTATTTCCTTCGCTATCTCCAAAGTGATGACAATATTGCCCTACTGAAGGCTCTGACATTACACATCCATTTAGATATTCAGCCAATGAAGAGAGCAGAGTACCAACTATATGGATGTAACAGTTTTTCTACAAGAGGAGGAAATGGTAATCTTGAGGCGCAGGATGTTCCAGCTCCAATTCTCCAAAATGAAGCAAAACTTGAGGAGCTGCAAGAATGTATGAAAAGAGTTAAAGATGGGCCACCTTCGCTTACAACTGTGTGTTTTTATGCATTTTACAACACTGAAAATTTGCTGAACACAGCTGATGCTTCTCCTAACGGTAGACTACTTGTTGCTGGTTTTGATAACTCCTTAATAAAACTGTGGAGTCTGAGAACAAAAAAACTTAAAACCGAACGGAATGGAGTGGATGTTTCCCGCATACAGCTATCTAGTGATATTCTAGAAGAGGTAAGGTTTCATGCTTGTACTTCAATCCAAGGGATAAGGTTTCTCCTTGCGGAGAGTGACATGTCAAGCATGCCGAGGTGAGGAGAGTTAAAAGCCACAGTGCTCCTCTGGGAAATCTGCAAATTGTCTCTTCAGAGAGGAAGAGAACTAGAACTCTAGTGCCACCTATTGGAAGTAGCAATTCTAACAGTCACTATAGACTCTCTAACGAGCCTTGTCAGATAACTTGGCATAAAAGCCAAAATCTCAATTTGCAGACCCTGTTTTGGGATTCTTCCCCTCATCACTGCAAAGTGTGAACTGTGGTTTGGCTGAGTGAGAGGCATCTAACTGGGATCTAAGGGTAACGTTGCTGATTCTAAGAATTTATTCTGTCTTACCACTTTTACTACACTGTGAACAGCACACAAAACGGTCACAAATTACTTTTTTGGTCTACCTTCCAAAAATCAGAATAGAAAGTGATCAAAAATGTTATGTGCTTGAAAATGTTAATAAAAACATCCACTTGTTCCACAAAAGAAAAGCAGTCACATGACTATGTCACCACAAATATAGAAAAATTATAGCTATCAAAATGTGGCAAAGGCCCTACTCAGGTCTGTCATCTGTCAAGGGGAATACATGGGCTCTGGAAAAGTAAAAAATAAATAAATTGCTGTCACAAATTGACCCCTCACTTCTGAGTACCCATGTGCCTAAACCGCATTGCTATGATAGCCCGCTTAAAGGGGCATTCCATCTCCAAGATCCTAGCCCAGCATGTAGTGGGTATAAAGGTACCGTCACACTAGATGATATCGCTAGCGATCTGTGACGTTGCAGCGTCCTCGCTAGCGATATCGTCCAGTGTGACAGGCAGCAGCGATCAGGATCCTGCTGTGCTGTCGCTGGTCGGGGAAGAAAGTCCAGAACTTTATTTCGTCGCTGGACTCCCCGCAGACATCGCTGAATCAGCGTGTGTGACACCGATTCAGCGATGTCTTCACTGGTAGCCAGGGTAAACTTCGGGTAACTAAGCGCAGGGCCGCGCTTAGTAACCCGATGTTTACCCTGGTTACCATCCTAAAAGTAAAAAAAACAAACACTACATACTTACCTACAGCCGTCTGTCCTCCAGCGCTGTGCTCTGCACTCCTCCTGTACTGGCTGTGAGCGTCGGTCAGCCGGAAAGCAGAGCGGTGACGTCACCGCTCTGCTTTCCGGCCGCTGTGCTCACAGCCAGTACAGGAGGAGTGCAGAGAAGCAGAGCGCCGGGGACAGACAGCGTTAGGTAAGTATGTAGTGTTTGTTTTTTTTACTTTTAGGATGGTAACCAGAGTAAACATCGGGTTACTAAGCGCGGCCCTGCGCTTAGTTACCCGATGTTTACCCTGGTTACCGGCATCGTTGGTCGCTGGAGAGTGGTCTGTGTGACAGCTCTCCAGCGACCAAACAGCGACGCTGCAGCGATCCGGATCGTTGACGGTATCGCTGCAGCGTCGCTAAGTGTGACGGTACCTTAATAATATTAGCAAATACCTCCAATTAGAAATGTACTAAAATTCTTAACATTTGCTATGTCTCTTTCCTCATGTGCTGGCATTGCAGGACCCTCCGTACCCATGGTTGCGACCACTGGTAACTAGCTGTCACTAAATCAATGGGAATTTTCTCCTGAAAAGCTTGTTAAGAGGGAGCATGGAAGTGCTAGATGTATGTGTGAAGTGGATAGGATGATAACTGTTTCTTCCCATAAATCTGTCAGTAGAGTAGCCTGGATGAAAAGCAGGGTTACTGGAGATAAGAAACCGTGTAAATTAGAGAAACAATAGTATTTCTATTTCCCAAGGCCAGAATAGTACAATATGTGCTATATGGCATGAGCTTGAGAGAAGGCACAGCGTGGAAAGCTAATGCCCCCTTTTTGTTTCGGTTTCATTAAAATGTCCCCACAAAAACGTGGGCATCTAACTGACCATACAACTGTGCAGGAACTGCAACATAAATTATCCCAGCCATTTAAGGGTCTAGCTGTAGGTATGGTCTGAAAGATACAAAAGCCTTGTCAGAATGTTCATTTTTAGTATGTTTACTCCTTCAAACCAGGAACATTCTTTCACAGTCCATGAATTCAGACCTTTCTGAACTTTATAAAATAAGGGTTTAAATTTAAAATCAAATAAACAGACAAGATCCTTACGTATCTGGATTCCCAGATATTTTATGCCCAGTGTTGGTTGTGCAAAAGGTAAATTAGATTAGATGGATTCCTGTATAGCATTTAACCCCTTCCCGACATGCGCCATACATATACTGCTCTGCAGGATCTGCATTCCCGCAAACCGCACGCGGAGTACGGCGGGATCGGGTACGGGTGATGCTCTGCAGCAATGCCCACAATCGGTGCTAGCACCAATCGCGGGAATTTAACCCCTCTGGTGCTGCTGTCAGTAGTACCAGAGAAATGGAGGCGAATCGTGCAGGGAGACCTCCAGTCGCAAGATGGCCGCAGGGTCTTTCAGGGAATGTGGCGTGTCTGCTCAGAGCAGAACCTCAGATGCCTCCTTCCCTGTCTGTCAGACGCTGCTCTGATGCTCGGCTGTGCAGAAGCAATGCAGAGCATCAGATCAGCAATCTAATGCTATACAGTTATGTCCCATCTTAGAGCAATGTAAAAAAAAAGTTAGAGTGTAAAAATATATATATTTTTTTAAATCCCCAAATAAAGAACAAAAAAAAACATTTTTCCAATTAATACATATATTTATGTAAATAAAAAAATAAACAAAGTACACATTCAGCTGTGGCAAAAATTAAATGACCTTCACATCAAAACCCTGTCATGGCCATTCCAATCTCCAGACCTGAACCCCTTTGAAAACCTCCGGCATGTATTCAAGAGGATGATGGATAGTCACAAGCCATTACACAAAGAAGAACTGCTTAAAGGGAATCTGTCACCCCAAAATTGGCCTATAAGCTAAGGGTACCGTCACACAGTGCAATTTTGATCGCTACGACGGCACGATTCGTGACGTTCGAGCGATATAGTTACGATATCGCAGTGTCTGACACGCTCCTGCGATCAGGGACCCCGCTGAGAATCGTACGTCGTAGCAGAACGTTTGAAACTTTCTTTCGTCGTCTAGTGTCCCGCTGTGGCGGCATGATCGCATGGTGTAACATATATCGTATACGATGTGTGCATAGTAACCAACGGCTTCTACATCGCACATACGTCATGAAATTATCGCTCCAGCGTCGTACATTGCAAAGTGTGACAGCAGTCTACGACGCTGGAGCGATATTGTTACGATGCTGGAGCGTCACGGATCGTACCATCGTAGCGATCAAAATGCCACTGTGTGACGGTACCCTAAGGCCGCCGGCATCAGGGGCTTATCTACAGCATTCTGTAATGTTGTAGATAAGCCCCTGATGTAACCCGAAAGATAGGGGGGGGGGGGGCGGGCGAACCGATGGGTGTTGCTTGCCTTGGTCCGATGCCTCCCATCTTCTTATGATCGCTGCCCTCCTGCTTGCTTCATGGCTCCCCGGCATTGTGCTCCTGCGCAGGGGTACTAATCTACCCTGTTGTGGGCAGAGGAAAGTACTGTAGTGCGCAGGTGCTGAGAATTGCACTGCAGTACTTTGCTCTGCCCTCAACAGGGCAGATAAGTACGCCTGCGCAGAAGCGTGATGTCGAGGAGCCATGAAGCAAGCAGGAGGGCGGCAATTATAAGAAGATGGGAGGCGCCGTACCGCGACACCCATCGGGCCGGACCCCCCCCCCCCCCGGGTGAGTAAAATAAAACTTATTTATCTTATCTTTCAGGTCGGATCGGGGGCTTACCCACAGCATTATGGAATGCTGTAGATAAGCCCTGAAAGGCGGTGGCCATATCTTATATCGGCCAAACCTGGTGACAGTTTCGCTTTAACCACCAGGTCCTGATTGAAACTTCAATTCCAAGCTGTAAATGTTGGCCCAGACCCCGATACCCCATGCATGGCTGACTGCTGCCATGCCATTAGCAAATTTCTACTGTGGGTCATTTGATGCCACTTTTCGTGGTGTCTGGCACTAGTTTTAGCTGTTTGGGAAGCTTTTGTCACGCCTTAAATTGTTGTCTATACATTTAGTTTTGTCTCCCATCTATAATATAACGCTGGGAGCGTCACTCTGTCCGAAGCCTCTATAGACTGCGCAAGCGCAAGCGCCGGCGCAGTCTGGGCCTCACAGAGCGACGCTCCCGGGAGATCGCGGTATGCGTAAGCACTGAACGCATACCGCGATCTCCACCGGAGAGTCAGGGACCGCCAGGAGAGAGGGTAAGTATACTCACCTTTCCCGGTTCCAGCGCTGCTTGCGGCTCCGGCTCCTCTGCTCCCGGCTCCGGAGGGCGCGGACTGCGCAGGCGCCGATTCCTGCTGCCGGAATCGGCGCCTGCGCAGTCCGCGCTTTCCGGCGCCATTTTCTTGAAGACATACCTGCAGTGGAGCCGGACGATAGGTGAGTATGGTATTTTTTTTTTTTTATATGGCAGCAGCATTCGGGGGCATACACACTGGAGCAGGGGGCATATAATACAATGGTGGCGCAGGATGGAAGCAGCACATGACAGAACGGGCGCAGGATGGCAGCAGCACATGACAGAACGGGCGCAGGATGGCCGCAGCACATGACAGAACGGGCGAAGGATGGCAGCAGCACATGACAGAACGGGCGCAGGATGGCCGCAGCACATGACAGAACGGGCGCAGGATGGCCGCAGCACATGACAGAACGGGCGAAGGCTGGCAGCAGCACATGACAGAACGGGCGCAGGATGGCAGCAGCACATGACAGAACGGGCGCAGGATGGCAGCAGCACATGACAGAACGGGCGCAGGATGGCAGCAGCACATGACAGAACGGGCGCAGGATGGCAGCAGCACATGACAGAACGGGCGCAGGATGGCAGCAGCACATGTCAGAACGGGCGCAGGATGGCCGCAGCACATGACAGAACGGGCGCAGGATGGCAGCAGCACATGACAGAACGGGCGCAGGATGGCCGCAACACATGACAGAACGGGCGCAGGATGGCCGCAGCACATGACGGAACGGGCGAAGGATGGAAGCAGCACATGACGGAACGGGCGCAGGATGGCAGCAGCACATGACGGAACGGGCGCAGGATGGCAGCAGCACATGACGGAACGGGCGCAGGATGGCAGCAGCACATGACGGAACGGGCGCAGGATGGCAGCAGCACATGACGGAACGGGCGCAGGATGGCAGCAGCACATGACGGAACGGGCGCAGGATGGCAGCAGCACATGACGGAACGGGCGCAGGATGGCAGCAGCACATGACGGAACGGGCGCAGGATGGCAGCAGCACATGACGGAACGGGCGCAGGATGGCAGCAGCACATGACGGAACGGGCGCAGGATGGCAGCAGCACATGACGGAACGGGCGCAGGATGGCAGCAGCACATGACGGAACGGGCGCAGGATGGCAGCAGCACATGACGGAACGGGCGCAGGATGGCAGCAGCACATGACGGAACGGGCGCAGGATGGCAGCAGCACATGACGGAACGGGCGCAGGATGGCAGCAGCACATGACGGAACGGGCGCAGGATGGCAGCAGCACATGACGGAACGGGCGCAGGATGGCAGCAGCACATGACGGAACGGGCGCAGGATGGCAGCAGCACATGACGGAACGGGCGCAGGATGGCAGCAGCACATGACGGAACGGGCGCAGGATGGCAGCAGCACATGACAGAACGGGCGCAGGATGGCAGCAGCACATGACAGAACGGGCGCAGGATGGCAGCAGCAAATGACAGAACGGGGACGCAGGATGGCAGCAGCAAATGACAGAACGGGGACGCAGGATGGGAGCAGCAAATGACAGGATGGGAGCAGCAAATGACAGAATGGAGGCGCAGGATGGGAGCAGCACATGACAGAACGGGGACGCAGGATGGGAGCAGCAAATGACAGAACGGGGACGCAGGATGGGAGCAGCAAATGACAGAACGGGGACGCAGGATGGGAGCAGCAAATGACAGAACGGGGACGCAGGATGGGAGCAGCAAATGACAGGATGGAGCAGCACATGACAGAACGGGGGCGCAGGATGGGAGCAGCACATACCAGGATGGAGACCATATACCAATAGCTAGTTGAATATAATGGGGTTCCAGTACGTTTGTCGAACAGTTTGGCGAATCCAAAACGAACCTTGAAAGGTTCACTCAGCTCTACTTATAACTTCCTGTAAAAAAAAAAAAAAATGTTGGCCCGTGCAAAATTTTTGCACATGGTGGTCGGGGGCGCAGGCAATTTCCGAAAAAGCAAGCTGGTCAAATGTAAATGTATTTAATGATGATGAGCACAGACAGGTATTTATATATGTAGATTGTTAATACAAAAAATTGGTTTGATAAGTAGAGGCCAATAAAATGTCTTAGCAGAATAAAATATCGCTGTTATAAAACCACCTCAAACACAACATGGGGGGGTGATAATGTCAGTCTAAGTGACTTTTTGATTGTAAGTATCGCTTGCGCAAACACGTATATTTTTGAAGCTTCGCACTCTTGAAAATACCACGGACAACTAGCCGTGTGAGAATACTGGTTTGGGTAGGAACATGCCAGCTGTTTGAAGCATTTGTCCCTGTGCTTTATTAATGGTCATTGCAAATGCCGCTTTGACTGGGAATTGCTTTCTGCTCAGGTGGAAAGGCATAGTTGGATCAGAAGGTGTGACGTTAATTCAAGGTATGATAACGGTTTTAGCGGAATTAATGACTTTTGCAGTGATTGTGTAATTGCCTAAATTAGTCATGACTAATCTCACTCCATTGATGAGTCCTTGTTTAACGTAAAGATTTCTTAGCAACATGATAATCATTTTTTTTTTTTTTTCAAGACCAACTTATGAGGGGGTAAGCCGGAAGGGTTTAAGGAATTGAGAAACTCTAAGGCAGTGATTGTCAACCTTTTTTGAGCCGCGGCACACTTTTTATACTTAAAAAATCCCGGGGCACACCACCAACCAAAATGGCACAAAATGGTGCGTCCAGGTTTGAGATGAAAGTCTGCAGTCATTCTATGTGACTGCAGGCTTCTGAATTCACAGCGCAAGCACTGCACACTTTTAGGATTCTCCCTTGCCGGTGGCCAGTGGACGGTCATGCCAGCACAGTATGTGATTTGGCTACTTCTGGCCACATTCCAACTAGACGTGTCCGGCCTCAGTCAATTCATTTTCATTGAATGAGGCCACACATGTCTAGTCAGCACGTGACCGCATGTATGCAAACCGCCAACATCAGAGAATTATGATAGCAGTGTGCACTGTGAGAATTCAGAAGTCTGCAGTCACATAGTATGACTGCAGACTTATCATAACCTTGGACATCCCCTTTAATGTTCCTAACAAATAAAAATATGAGAATTAGTATCACAAAAAAACACATTTACATCCAGGTACCTGATAGATGACGTTGTTTCTGGAGTTGCCTCTTTCTTTTCATCTTCACCTTGTCCAGATGCCATGATGACTCTTCTCATCCACCGGCAGAGCTCGTTTCTGCAGACTTCCATCTTCTCCTGTCTTCTGCAGCACATACCGACACAACACCCTTAAAGATAGCATTGTTATTATAATGCTCCGGAATAAAAATATCTGCCCTAGGCTGAGCCCCTGAGTAAATAATTGCCCCTCACTTTATTCCCAGCACATAATATGACCCTCACTGTCCCTCTTATGGTACATGCCATCCACACTGCCCTCTCTCTTTTCCATACTTCACACTGCCTTCTCATACTGTGTCCCTCCTAGAGAGCCCAGTCTCTCTACTGTGCCCCTTCATTACACTCCTCCTACTTGGCATACTGTCTCCTCCTGGCTGTTACCCTCACACTACTCAGTATCTATTCTGTGTCCACTCACACTTTCATCCCCCCATACTGTCTGCACACATTTCTAATAGCCTCCTCATGTACATCCCCCCCCTGCTAACATACCCCTTTGCTCTCTCCATATTTCCTCCTCACACATTCCCCCGACTCCCCATACTGTCCTCACACATCCCATCACCGTTGCTCCCAATACTGTCAGCACACATTTTTCCCCTCGCTACTGTGTCCACCCCCATCTCCCCACTCACCCCCACAGAATATATTCACTCCCCTTCCGATAGAATAAATCCATCCCCTTCCACAGAATAAATGCACCCTGCCCCACACATGCTAAATAAATTCCAGCCCCCCCACGTACACACTGAATAAATCCCACACACTGAATAAATCTCCCCCACACACACTGAATAAATCCCCCCCACACACACTGAATAAATCCCCCCCAAACACACTGAATAAACCTCCCCCACACACACTGAATAAATCCCCCACACACACACTGAATAAATCCCCCCCACACACACTGAATAAATCCCCCCCAAACACACTGAATAAACCTCCCCCACACACACTGAATAAATCCCCCCCACACACTTAATAAATCCCCCCCACACTCTGAATAAATCCCCCCACACTTAATAAATCCCCCCACACACACTGAATAAATCCCCCCCACACACTTAATAAATCCCCCCCACACACTTAATAAATCCCCCCACACTCTGAATAAATCCCCCCCACACACTGAATAAATCCCCACACACACTTAATAAATCCCCACACACGCACTGAATAAATCCCCACACACACTGAATAAATCCCCACACACACTTAATAAATAACCCCACACACACTGAATAAATCCCCCCCCACTGAATAAATCCCCCCCCCCCAACACACTGATTAAATCCTGACTCCCCCAAACACTGAATAAATATTCCCCATAAACCCACCCCACGCTGAATCTTCGGTGTCTTCAGCTCCACAACTACAGGAGCACTTACCACCAAGTCTCTTCTTTCTCCTGCGCGCTGGATAGTGACGTCAGCAGCGTGATCACATGACTTGATCACGCTGCTGGCGTCGCTCTGACTCAGCGGTCAGAGTCTCAATTGTACTCGCAGCTGGTAGATGTCTGCGAGTACGATTGTTCTCCGGGAGCCGGCGCGCTGCAGCTTCTCTGTGCCGGCTGTCAGCTTGACAGTCGGCACAGAGAACAGCTGACTCCCGTTCCCCGCGACACACCCGACCATGTGTCGCGGCACATTAGTGTGCCGCGGAACACTGGTTGAAAATCACTGCTCTAAGGGGTATAACTGTTGATGTTGTGGATCCTCACATAGTACAGTATCGCAACTTAGATGAACTTAATCATTAATTGCTGTACAATTTTCATTTTTTGGACAGAAAATTGCAGTTAAATAGAAGTCTGAAACATTTTGTTCATTGATTTTGGGTGGCTTTAAAAACAGTGCTAATTAACCCCTTTCTGCCATTAGACGTACTATTCCGTCCATGTGGGGTGGGCTTTACTTCCCAAGGACGGAATAGTACGTCATAGGCGATCGGCCGCGCTCACGGGGGGAGCGCGGCCGATCGCGGCCGGGTGTCAGCTGCTTATCGCAGCTCACATCCGGCACTATATGCCAGGAGCGGTCACGGACCGCCCCCGGCACATTAACCCCCGGCACATCGCGATCAAACATGATCGCGATGTGCCGGCTGTGCAGGGAAGCATCGCGCAGGGAGGGGGCTCCCTGCGTGCTTCGCAGAGACCCCCGCAGCAACGCGATGTGATCGCGTTGCTCCGGGGGTCTCCTACCTTACTCCCTGCAGCAAATCCCGGATCCAAGATGGCCGCGGATCCGGCTCCTGCAGGGAGGGAGGTGGCTTACCAAGTGCCTGCTCAGAGCAGGCACTTGGTAACGCTGCAGCGCTGTTTGACAGATGGGTGATCTCTCAGAGTGCTGTGCAAACTGGCAGATCACCGATCTGTATTGTCCAACCCCCCCACCCTGGGACAAAGTAAAAAAGTAAAAAAATTTTTTTACAAGTGTTGAAAAAAAAAAAAAAAAAATTATTCCCATAAATACATTTCTTTACCTAAATAAAAAAAAAAAAAAAAACAATAAAAGTACACATATTTAGTATCGCCGCGTCCGTAACGACCCGACCTATAAAACTGGCCCACTAGTTAACCCCTTCAGTAAACACCGTAAGAAAAAAAAAAGAGGCAAAAAACAACGCTTTATTATCATACCGCCGAACAAAAAGTGGAATAACACGCGATCAAATAGACTGATATAAATAACCATGGTACCGCTGAAAGCGTCATCTTGTCCCGCAAAAAACGAGCCGCCATACAGCAACATCAGCAAAAAAATAAAAAAGTTATAGTCCTCAGAATAAAGCGATGCAAAAATAATTATTTTTTCTATAAAATAGTTTTTATCGTATAAAAGCGCCAAAACATAAAAAAAATTATATAAATGAGGTGTCGCTGTAATCGTACTGACCCGAAGAATAAAACTGCTTTATCAATTTTACCAAACGCGGAACGGTATAAACGCCTCCCCCAAAAGAAATTCATGAATAGCTGGTTTTTGCTAATTCTGCCTCACAAAAATCGGAATAAAAAGCGATGAAAAAATGTCACGTGCCCGAAAGTGGTACCAATAAAAACGTCAACTCGTCCCGCAAAAAACAAGACCTCACATGACTCTGTGGACTCAAATATGGAAAAATTATAGCTCTCAAAATGTGGTAACGCAAAAAATATTTTTTGCAATAAAAAGCGTCTTTCAGTGAGTGACTGCTGCCAATCATAAAAATCCGCTAAAAAACCCGCTATAAAAGTAAATCAAACCCCCTTTCATTACCCCCTTAGTTAGGGAAAAATAAATATTTATTTCCATTTCCCCGTTAGGCTTAGGGCTAGGGTTAGGGCTAGGGTTAAGGCTACAGTTAAGGTAAAGGCTACAGTTAGGGTTAAGGCTACAGTTAGGGTTAAGGCTACAGTTAGGGTTAAGGCTACAGTTAGGGTTAAGGCTACAGTTAGGGTTAAGGCTACAGTTAGGGTTAAGGCTACAGTTAGGGTTAAGGCTACAGTTAGGGTTAAGGCTACAGTTAGGGTTAAGGCTACAGTTAGGGTTAAGGCTACAGTTAGGGTTAAGGCTACAGTTAGGGTTAAGGCTACAGTTAGGGTTAAGGCTACAGTTAGGGTTAAGGCTACAGTTAGGGTTAAGGCTACAGTTAGGGTTGGGGCTAAAGTTAGGGTTAGGGTTTGGATTACATTTGCGGTTGGGATTAGGGTTAGGAGTGTGTCTGGGTTAGAGGTGTGGTTAGGGTTACCGTTGGAATTCGGGTTAGGGGTGTGTTTGGATTAGGGTTTGTTATAATTGGGGGGTTTCCACTGTTTAGACACATCAGGGGCTCTCCAAACGCGACATGGCGTTCGATCTCAATTCCAGCCAATTCTGCGTTGAAAAAGTAAAACAGTGCTCCTTCCCTTCCGAGCTCTCCCGTGTGCCCAAACAGGAGTTTACCCCAACATATGGGGTATCAGCGTACTCAGGACAAATTGGACAACAACTTTTGGGTTCCAATTTCTCCTGCTACCCTTGGGAAAATACAAAACTGGGGGCTAAAAAATGTTTTGTGGGAAAAAATTTTTTTTTTTAATTTTCACGGCTCTGCGTTATAAACTGTAGTGAAACACTTGGGGGCTCAAAGCTCTCACAACACATCTAGATAAGTTCCTTAGGGGGTCTAGTTTCCAATATGGGGTCACTTGTGGGGGGTTTCTACTGTTTAGGTACATTAGGGGCTCTGCAGACCATTCCATCTAAGTCTGCATTCCAAATGGCGCTCCTTCCCTTCCGAGCCCTCCCATGCGCCCAAACGGTGGTCCCCCCCCCCACATATGGGGCATCAGCGCACTCAGGACAAATTGGACAACAAATTTTGGGGTCTAATTTCTCCTGTTACCCTTGAGAAAATACAAAACTGGGGGCTAAAAAATAATTTTGGGGGGAATTTTTTTTTTTTATTTTCACGGCTCTGCGTTAGAAACTGTAGTGAAACACTTGGGGCTCAAAGTTCTCACAACACATCTAGATAAGTTCCTTAGGGGGTCTAGTTTCCAATATGGGGTCACTTGTGGGGGGTTTCTACTGTTTAGGTACATTAGGGGCTCTGCAAACGCAATGTGATGCCTGCAGACCATTCCATCTAAGTCTGTATTTCAAATGGCACTCCTTCCCTTCCGAGCCTTCCCATGCGCCCAAACGGTGGTTCCCCCCCACATATGGGGTATCAGCGCACTCAGGACAAACTGCACAACAAATTTTGGGGTCCAATTTCTCCTGTTACCCTCGGGAAAATACAAAACTGGGGGCTAAAAAATAATATTTGTGGGAAAAAATTTTTGTTTTATTTTTACAGCTCTGCATTATAAACATCTGTGAAGCTCTTGGTGGGTCAAAGTGCTCACCACACATCTAGATAAGTTCCTTAGGGGGTCTACTTTCCAAAATGGTGTCACTTGTGGGGGGTTTCAATATTTAGGCACATCAGTGGCTCTCCAAACGCAACATGGCGTCTCATCTCAATTCCTGTGAATTTTGCATTGAAAAGTCAAACGGCGCTCCTTCCCTTCCGAGCTCTGCCATGTGCCCAAACAGTGGTTTACCCCCACATATGGGGTATCAGCGTACTCAGGACAAATTGTGCAACAACTTTTTGGTTCCAATTTCTTCTCTTACCATTGGGAAAATAAAAAATTGGGGGCGAAAAGATCATTTTTTTTCACAAAAATTATTTTTTATTTTTACGGTTCTGCATTATAAACTTCTGTGAAGCACTTGGTGGGTCAAAGTGCTCACCACACCTCTAGATAAGTTCCTTAGGGGGTCTACTTTCCAAAATGGTGTCACTTGTGGGGGGTTTCAATGTTTAGGCACATCAGTGGCTCTTCAAACGCAACATGGCGTCCCATCTCAATTCCTATCAATTTTGCATTGAAAGGTCAAACGGCGCTCCTTCCCTTCCGAGGTCTCCCATGCGCCCAAACAGTGGTTTACCCCCACATATGGGGTATCAGAGTACTCAGGACAAATTGTGTAACAACTTTTTGGTTCCAATTTCTTCTCTTATCATTGGGAAAATAAAAAATTGGGGGCGAAAAGATAATTTTTGTGAAAAAAAAATATTTTTTATTTTTACGGTTCTGCATTATAAACTTCTGTGAAGCACTTGGTGGGTCAAAGTGCTCACCACACCTCTAGATAAGTTCCTTAGGGGGTCTACTTTCCAAAATGGTGTCACTTGTGGGGAGTTTCCACTGTTTAGGCACATCAGTGGCTCTCCAAACGCAACATGGCGTCCCATCTCAATTCCAGTCAATTTTGCATTAAAAAGTCAAATGGCGCTCCTTCGCTTCCAAGCTCTGTCATGCGCCCAAACAGTGGTTTACCTCCACTTATGGGGTATCGGCGTACTCAGGACAAATTGTACAACAAGGTTTGGGGTCCATTTTCTCCTGTAACTCTTGGCAAAATAAAACAAATTGGAGCTGAAGTAAATTTTTTGTGAAAAAAAGTTAAATGTTAATTTTTATTTAAACATTCCAAAAATTCCTGTGAAACACCTGAAGGGTTAATAAACTTCTTGAATGTGGTTTTGAGAACCTTGAGGGGTGCAGCTTTTAGAATGGTGTCACACTTGGGTATTTTCTATCATATAGACCCCTCAAAATGACTTCAAATGAGATGTGGTCCCTAAAATAAAATGGTTTTGTAAAAATGAGAAATTGCTGGTCAACTTTTAACCCTTATAACTCCAAAATTGTGCTGATGTAAAGTAGACATGTGGGAAATGTTACTTATTAAGTATTTTGTGTGACATATCTCTGTGATTTAATTGCATAAAAATTCAAAGTTGGAAAATTGCGAAATTTTCTACATTTTCGCCATGTTTCCGTTTTTTTCACAAATAAACGCAGGTAATATCAAAGAAATTTTACCACTATCATGATGTACAATATGTCACGAGAAAACAAAGTCAGAATTACCGTGATCCATTGAAGCGTTCCAGAGTTATAACCTCATAAAGGGACAGTGGTCAGAATTGTAAAAATTGGCCCGGTCCATAACGTGCAAACCACCCTTGGGGGTAAAGGGGTTAAGCTATGGTAATCGGAGAAACAATGTTTTGGTATTTTGACTGCATCAAGGGCAAAGTCAGTGTGTATTTCTAAATCACCCAAAATTTTTGTTTGTTAAGGAGTTAAGGGTTAAAAGTTGACCAGCGATTTCTCATTTTTACAACATTTTCTTTTAGGGACCACATCAAATTCGAAGTCACGTTGAGGGTCTATATGATAGAAAATTCCCAAAAGTGACAACATTCTAAAAACTGCACCCCTCAAGGTGCTCAAAACCACATTCAAGAAGCTGATTAATCCTTTAGGTGCTTCACAGGAGTTTTTGGAATTTTTGTTTTTTAAAAAAATGAAAATTTTACTTTTGTTCACAAATAATTTACTTCAGATCCAATTTGTTTTATTTCCCACGGGTAACAGGAGAAATTGGACCCCAAAAGTTGTTGTACAATTTGTCCTGAGTACGCTGATACCCTATATGTGGGAGAAAACTACTGTTTCGGCACACATTGGGGCTCGGAAGGGAAGTAGTGATGTTTTGGAATGCAGACTTAGATGGATTGGTCTGCGGACGTCATGTTGCGTTTGCAGAGCCCTTGATGTGCCTAAACAGTAGAAACCCCCCACAAGTGACATCATTTTGGAAACTAGACCCTCCAAGGAGCTTATCTAGATGTGTTGGGAGAACTTGAACCCCCCCAAGTGTTTCACTAAAGTTTATAACGCAGAGCCGTGAAAATACAAAAATCTTTTTTTCCCCCACAAAAATGATTTTTTTTAGCCCCCAAATTTTTATCTTCACAAGGGTAACAGGAGAAATTGGACCTCAAAAGTTGTCTAATTTGTCCTTAGTACGCTGATACCCCATATGTTGGGGTAAACCACTGTTTGGGCGCACGGCAGGTGCTCGGAAGGGAAGGAGCACCGTTTGACTTTTTCAATGCAGAATTGGCTGGAATTGAGATCGGACTCCATGTCGTGTTTGGAGAGCCCCTGATGTGTCTAAACAGTGGAAACCCCTTCCAATTCTAACTCCAACACACCCCTAACCCCTAGATAGTTTTTGCATCACCATATTTTGAGAGCTATAATTTTTTCCATATTTTGACCTCATTCGTCATGTAAGGTCTTGTTTTTTTCAGGACAAGTTGACTTTTTTTTATTGGTACCATTTTGGGCACATTACATTTTTTGATCGCTTTTTATTACGATTTTTGGGAGGCAGAATGAACAAAAACCAGCAATTCATGAATTTCTTGGGGGGGGGGGGGGGGCGTTCGGTTACACCGTTCCGGATGTGGTAAAATTGATAAGGCAGTTTTCTTTGGGTCAATAAAGTGATGGCGATACCTCATTTATATCATTTTTTTGGCTCTTATACTATAAAAACTATTTTATATAAAAAATAATTGTTTTTGCATCGCTTTATTCTGAGAGCTATAACTTTTTATTTTTTTGCTCGTGACGCTGTATGGTGGCTCGTTTTTTTGTCGGACAAGATGATGTTTTCAGCAGTACCATGATTATTTATATCCGTCTTTTTGATCGCATGTTATTCCATTTTTTGTTTGGCGGTATAATGATAAAGCATTGTTTTGCCCTTTTTTTTTTCTTTACGGCGTTCACTGAATGGGTTAACTAGTGGGACAGTTTTATAGGTCGGGTCTTTACGGACGCAGCAATACTAAATGTGTACTTTTATTGTTTTGTTTTTTTATTTACATAAAGAAATGTACACTGCTTAAAAAAATAAAGGGAACACTAAAATACCACATCCTATACAGTGGGGCAAAAAAGTATTTAGTCAGTCAGCAATAGTGCAAGTTCCACCACTTAAAAAGATGAGAGGCGTCTGTAATTTACATCATAGGTAGACCTCAACTATGGGAGACAAACTGAGAAAAAAAAATCCAGAAAATCACATTGTCTGTTTTTTTAACAATTTATTTGCATATTATGGTGGAAAATAAGTATTTGGTCAGAAACAAACAATCAAGATTTCTGGCTCTCACAGACCTGTAACTTCTTCTTTAAGAGTCTCCTCTTTCCTCCACTCATTACCTGTAGTAATGGCACCTGTTTAAACTTGTTATCAGTATAAAAAGACACCTGTGCACACCCTCAAACAGTCTGACTCCAAACTCCACTATGGTGAAGACCAAAGAGCTGTCAAAGGACACCAGAAACAAAATTGTAGCCCTGCACCAGGCTGGGAAGACTGAATCTGCAATAGCCAACCAGCTTGGAGTGAAGAAATCAACAGTGGGAGCAATAATTAGAAAATGGAAGACATACAAGACCACTGATAATCTCCCTCGATCTGGGGCTCCACGCAAAATCCCACCCCGTGGGGTCAGAATGATCACAAGAACGGTGAGCAAAAATCCCAGAACCACGCGGGGGGACCTAGTGAATGAACTGCAGAGAGCTGGGACCAATGTAACAAGGCCTACCATAAGTAACACACTACGCCACCATGGACTCAGATCCTGCAGTGCCAGACGTGTCCCACTGCTTAAGCCAGTACATGTCCGGGCCCGTCTGAAGTTTGCTAGAGAGCATTTGGATGATCCAGAGGAGTTTTGGGAGAATGTCCTATGGTCTGATGAAACCAAGCTGGAACTGTTTGGTAGAAACACAACTTGTCGTGTTTGGAGGAAAAAGAATACTGAGTTGCATCCATCAGACACCATACCTACTGTAAAGCATGGTGGTGGAAACATCATGCTTTGGGGCTGTTTCTCTGCAAAGGGGCCAGGACGACTGATCCGGGTACATGAAAGAATGAATGGGGCCATGTATCGTGAGATTTTGAGTGCAAACCTCCTTCCATCAGCAAGGGCATTGAAGATGAAACGTGGCTGGGTCTTTCAACATGACAATGATCCAAAGCACACCGCCAGGCCAACGAAGGAGTGGCTTCGTAAGAAGCATTTCAAGGTCCTGGAGTGGCCTAGCCAGTCTCCAGATCTCAACCCTATAGAAAACCTTTGGAGGGAGTTGAAAGTCCGTGTTGCCAAGCGAAAAGCCAAAAACATCACGGCTCTAGAGGAGATCTGCATGGAGGAATGGGCCAACATACCAACAACAGTGTGTGGCAACCTTGTGAAGACTTCCAGAAAACGTTTGACCTCTGTCATTGCCAACAAAGGATATATTACAAAGTATTGAGATGAAATTTTGTTTCTGACCAAATACTTATTTTCCACCATAATATGCAAATAAAATGTTAAAAAAACAGACAATGTGATTTTCTGGATTTTTTTTTCTCAGTTTGTCTCCCATAGTTGAGGTCTACCTATCATGTAAATTACAGACGCCTCTCATCTTTTTAAGTGGTGGAACTTGCACTACTGCTGACTGACTAAATACTTTTTTGCCCCACTGTATATCACTGAATAAAATATTCCAGTTGCAAATCTTTATTCTTTACATAGTGGAATGTGTTGAGAACAATAAAACATAAAAATGATCAATGTAAATCAAAATTAATATCCCATGGAGGTCTGGATTTGGAATGATACTCAAAATCAAAGTGGAAAATCAAATTACACACTGATCCAACTTCAATGAAATCCAGACCTGGATTAAAGCATCCGCCAACTCCTGGACAGTCTGTGGTGCAACATGACATTGGTGGATGGTGCGAGACATGATGTCCCAGATGTGTTAAATCGGATTCAGGTCTGGCGAACGGGCGGGCCAGTCCGTAGTTTCAATGTCTTCATCTTTCAGGAACTGCTTACACACTCCAGCCACATGAGGTCTGGCATTGTCATGCATTAGGAGGAAGGCACTGAGAAGCCACCTCCCTGCAGGACCCCATGGCCATCTTGGATTCGGGGTTCTGCAGGCAGGGAGAACCTCAGAACAACGTGATCACATCGCGTTGTTCTGGGGGTCTGACGGAAGCACGCCGGGAGCCTCCTCCCTGTGCGATGCTTCTCCATGCCACCGCAACGCTGGGATTTTGACTTGACACTCCTGTTTAGCAAGAGGGTAGCTTATTCATATGACTGCATTCCTGGTACATTTTTTTAGGTTGCGGTTTTTCTAGATTACCTTTTCTTAATCCCCTCAACCACCTGTGGACACGGCTACTATATGGTATTCATACCCTCTGCTTTTAACCCCATTAATAGGCTGATGGACAATACATTACACTCACCTCCTAGTATTTAGGCTAAGTTCACACTGCGTTAGCAGCAGCCCGTTCAGCACATACGCTAACGGGCTGCTGTAACGCAAGTGCCGGCGTTTGCATCTCGCTAGCGCAGATAGAGCATCTGCTAGCTCTATCTGCGCTAGCAGTGACGGACCCGGAAACGCTGCAGCCTGCGTCTCGGGGTCCGTCACTCAATGACGGCACATCCCTAGCGCACGCCCATTGTGAGCATGCGCTAGCGATGCGTCCGACATTGCTTTCAATGGCGGCGTTACCGGACTACGTTACACCGCGTTATGCCGCGGTGTAAGGTAGTTTGTTTAACGTACCACCATAACGCAATGTGAACCTAGCCTAGGAAAGGGGTTATCTGACTGCTTACTACTCTTGGAGTATGTGAACTATATCAATCCACACAGGGTCAGCTGTGTAAGCTTTGGCTATATCACCCAATTTTGTAATATTGCATTTGGCTGTTCTTTTACACATAACTGTTATTTGATTGTTTTTACTACACGTTAGGTTAAGGATACATCAAGGTTATTAGGGCTAGCTGCTGACAAGAGGGGGCGCTGTACCGTACAAACTAAGTATGCCAACCTCCGCTGATAGGTAGAGCATCAATGAAGGAATTCTACGGCACATTAGCCCACACATTTTGTGATATGTTCCCTTGGTGGTTTTTGCCTTATAGCCCTATTTTCCAGGTCACCACCTGACAGCACCATGGAGGACGTCTTCTTATACACAGTGGGACAGGAAACCACGAGAGTATAAAAGGGCCCTCCCCCTACCACCCATCAGTGTTTTTCCTATTCCTCTGTGGATAGGAACGGCGAGAGTACGCCGACTGGCTCTGCACGGAGGGTGTGGATTGGCGGGCTCGGCCCTTTTTTCCCTGGCCACCTCAAGATCTCCGTAGGCTGAAACTCGACAGAGCGTCCCTCAGCTTACCAGTGTAGTGCTGCTCCTGGGGTACAGGTCGCTTCCTCCTCGTGGGGGCTCTCGACTGATGACATCGCCCCGGGTGTTCCCGCATCCTGGGCCGCCTCTGTGGGCATAATGTTTCTTTATGCGACCGGACGGAAATCATCGCGGAAGATCACTGGATGCCGCATGCTGCAGCCTGGTGATAACACTTTCGGGTTGCGGTCAGCAGTGGGCGTGGCAGTGTCTCCTCCTCCTCAGTACTGGATGGAGGAATGTTTCCGCGGCAGGTCGGTGAGCACGGCAGCAGCGCTCCAACACAGAACACCAGCGTCATGGGAAATAAGGTAAACGGGGGGGTTGTGCTTGGCGTCTTCTGTCGAACCTGTCATTGAGGACACCGCTAGGCTGTAGGAAAGCTAGGGGCATGTGAGTACCCAGAAGAATGGGTTATCTCCTAATCCCCATCAGGGTGCAGCCGCCTAAAACAGTGAAACTTCTGTTTTATATGGTGCTTCTACCGCTACAGACAAAAAAGAAGTTAAAAAGTCTGGGAAATATAGGAAGTGTCCCATGTGCACCATAAGGTTAAAGGATTTGTGGCAAAAACCCCTCTGTGACGCATGCATCCAGCCGCATTGTGGGAGAAGAACAAGCCTCCCTTATGACAAACATGAGGGCTATGATCAGAGAGGAGGTGCAAGCGTCCGTTTCTGGTATTGTTGTTCCTCAACCCACGCTGTCCGACCAGTCCAGGAAAAGAATGAGGGATTCTGTCTCTTCTTCTTCAGAGAGGGGCCTTGTACGAGTCTAATCTGGAGGACGATGAGTATAGAGATCCTCCAGAGAGAGGGAAGAGATACTTATTCTCTTCTATGGACACAGACGAGCTGCTAGAAGCAGTAAGACGCACTATGCAGACTGAGGAACCCCCAACAACTTGCTCAGTACAGGATGAGATGTTCGGGGGCTTACGTTCTCAAACCTCAAAAGTCTTTCCGGTGAACCCCCATATTCGCGTTGTGATTTTGGAAGAATGGGAGGAGGCGGAAAAACGCGTAACTATTCCTAAGGACTTTAGACTTTGTCTTCCGTTTGACCGGGAGGTGGTCAAGGACTGGGTAGACATTCCTAAAATAGACATTCCTTTGGCCAGAGTCTCTAGGAGAACTACCATTCCCTTTGAAGACTCCTAACCTGAAGGAGCCTATGGATCGGAAGGCAGATGGGCTCTTGAAAAGAACCTGGGAAAGTTTGGCAGCTGTTATACGTGCACATAAAGCAGCAACGTCAGTGGCACCATCTATGCATTTATCGATAGACGATCTGGCGGATTAATTGTCAGCCAAAACCCCTAGAGAGACTATACTGAAATCCATACCCCTTCTAAAACTGGCAACCGATTTTTTAGCAGATGCTTCTGCAGAATCGGTGAGATTCAATGCTAGGAGTCAATCTTTGTCAAACGCGGCCAGAAGAGCCATCTGGCTTAAAATCTTGTCAGGGGATATGCATTCTAAGAATAAACTTTGTGCTATTCCATTCTCAGGGGGAAGAGTGTTTGGGCCGGTTCTCGATGATATTTTAGAGAAGGCCTCAGATGAGAAAAAAGGGTTTCTGGAAGAAAAACAAAAAATTTCAGCCATTTCGTAGACCCCGTTTTGGTCAGAGAACAGACTACAGGGGGAAAGGGAAACAAGGAAGGTGGGGCTATCCCAAAGGGGAGATACTAGAGCCAGGGGTAAATATACCACCGTCTCAGGTTCAAGTTCAGGGTATGACAGGAAATGACGCCACCAGAGTAGGGGGGCGCCTGACCAGGTTCCTAAAGGGTTGTGAAAGAGTAACTACAAGCCCTTGGGTTCTGCAGCTGATCTCCAAGGCATACAAAATAGATTTCTCCTCTTTACCCCCACAAAAATTCCTGATATCCAGCTCCCTTCTAGTTTCAACCTCTCCCATGTGGGTAGAAATTCAGGACCTCCTGAAAACAGAGGCAGTTATTCCGGTACCTCCCCTGGAGTTAGGACAGAGTTTCTATTCACGTTTTTTTTCCTATAATAAAACCTTCCGGAGAATCAAGAACTATTAAAAACCTCAGACATCTAAACACATGGGTGTAAGATACAAGAGGTTCAAAATGGAATCTATAAAGTCCACGATTCCCCTCTTAGGAAAAGGGGTGGTAATATGTACTCTAGATCTAAAAAGTGCATATTACCACGTCCCGATTTACCCAGGCCATCAAAAATAACTCAGGTTTGCAGTGGAAAAAGAAGGCAGCATTTTCCACTATCCTTTTCGTTGCCTACCATTTGGCCTAGCCTCAGCCCCAGGGTTTTCACAAAGCTTATGGTTGAGGTGGTAGCCTACCTGAGAAATCAGGACATCACTGTTGTCCCTTACCTGGACGACTTTTTGGTGGTAGCAGATACTGTAGGCCAGCTCAGGACAGACTGTCAGTCTTTGATCTCCACATTACAGAATTTGGGGTGGATCGTAAATTGGTCAAAATCCAATCTAGTACCCAAACATAGAATAAAATTTCTTGGAGTCATGTTGGACTCAAGTATAAGAACGTCCTTCCTAACAGAAGAGAAATTGTCCTGAATAGTAAACAGAATCCGTCATTTCACAAAGGACCGGGTCTCCATCAGAGATGCCATGAAGATCCTGGGGCTGATGATGGCCTGCATACCCTGTGTGAACTGGAGCCAGTTTCACTCTCGACGACTTCAACAGGCGATCCTCGCATCCTGGAACAGAAAGTAATACGCATATCCCCTCAAGTCAAGACCTCCTTGTATTGGTGGACAATTCCCAGGAACCTTCGGAAAGGAGTTCCTTGGATTCATTCTCCCGAAGTCATAGTCACCACAGACGCGCAAGGCTGGGGAGGACATGTCCAGGAAACATATTACCAGGGAAAATGGAGTCTGAAGGACAGCAGGGAATCATCGAACTACAGAGAGCTACCCGCAGTCTAGAAAGTCCTATCCTCCACCCATTCCTTTATGAAAAAAAAAACATGCATGTGAAAATACTGTCAGACAACACACCAGTAGCCTTCCTTCGTCATCAAGGTGGTCCGAGGCACTTTGCACTGCAGCAGCTGGCAGAGCAGATCTTCAGATGGGCAGAGAAGAGAGTGCTATCAATCTCGGCGGTGCACCTGGAGGGCACCAGAAACCAGGTTGCGGACTTCCTGAGCAGGAAAAGTGATGTCAACGGAATGGGAATTGAATGACTAAGTGTTTAGGAAATTATGCAAATGTTGGGGGAAACCAGACTTAGACTTTTCCGCAGTCAGACAGAATGCAAAGGTCAGAACTTTCTACTCTCTGAACCCTCTAAAGGGCCCAGCTGGGATCGATGCGCTTTCACAGTCATGGAGCAGAGGCCTGTTATACGCGTTCCCTCCGCTTGCGTTAATATCAAGAGTTCTCAGGAAAATGTCCGAAGACCAGGAGAAGTTTGTTCCCCTTACTAAAGAAAATGTCAGAGGAAGAACCCTTCTTTCTCCCCTGAAGAAGAGACCTTCTCCGTCAGGGACCTATTCTACACCAGAATCCAGAAACCCTCCGGTTATCAGCCTAGATCCTGAACGCCAGGTCCTATAATCAAAGGGTCTGTTGGACGAAGTTATTTCTACTCTACAAGCAAGCAGGAAGCCAGTAACTTCTGCAATTTATAAAGAAAATTGGGGGAAAATGACAGTCGATACTGAACACCCTAATATTCCCAGGATCTTTGACTTCTTGCAATCAGGTTTTAGAGCAGGTCTTAGTCCCAGTACCTTAAAGGTACAGGTGGCGGCCCTTAGTGTCTTCTATGACTCTACCTTTTTATCTCATCCCTGGATAAGTCGGTTTTCCAGAGCAATTGCGAGATTAAAACCATTGATAAGGAAAATTGTCCCACCATGGGAACTAAATTTAGTCCTTAACCAACTGTGCAGACACCCGTATGATTTAGAACGGAAGCTAGATATTAGTAATCTGTCCCTAAAAACTGCATTTCTCTTGGCCATCACGTCAGCGAAGAGACTAGGAGAGCTCCAGGCTCTTTCTATACAGGATCCTTATTTGCAGGTTTTTAATGACAGGTTGGTTTTGAAACTTGATCCAGCCTTTCTCCCGAAAGTGGTCTCGGATTCGAATATGAATCAGGAGGTCATACTTCCCTCTTTTTTTCAATGGCCTAAAAATCAGAAAGAGAGTTTCTATCATAACCTGGACGTGAGAGAAACGGTCCTTAAATACTTAGAAGTAACCGGACCCTGGAGGCAAGATAATCTTTGTTCAGTTTAGGGGCCCAAACAAAGGTAAAAAAGCATCTAAATCTACTATTGCGAGGGGTCTTAAATCCACAATTATTTTGGCCTATAAAACTCAGGGAAGTATCATGGGCAGAGAGAGGGGGGGCTTCAGCAGGTCAGATTTGCAACTCCGCATCTTGGTCTAGTCTCAGTACCTCCTCCAAACACTATAAACAAACTAGATGTGATGTCGACACAATTCGGGTTCGGCAGGAAGGTACTCCAAGCAGTAGTCCCACCCTAAGAACCAATCTCCTTTGGTACTTCGCAATGGTGCTGTCAGGTGGTGACCTGGAAACCAGTAATTAGACCTATCGGTAATTGTATTTCCAGGAATCCATCCTGACAGCACTGTTAGTTTCCCTCCCTATGCTAATCGTTTAATACTAATGTGATGTAACATTTGTGTCTTGATTTATTGTGTGAATAAAATTATTTTTTTTGCATCCATCCTGAGGTGTTACTTTGGAAAATAACTGATGAGTGGTAGGAGGAGGGCCCTTTTATACTCTCATGGTTTCCTGTCCCACTGTGGATAAGAAGGACGTCCTCCATGGTGCTGTCAGGATGGATTCCTGGAAATACAATTACCGGTAGGTGTAATTACCGTTTTTTTTTCATACTTTGCATTGTTTGCCGTACATCTGGTTAACCTAAACTTGTGAAACTCAACACTTCCTAATAAAAGTTACATTTTAAGGGCTCTTTTTTTGTTTTTTTGCTGCCCGACTGGGAGCCCTACTTACACAAGCAACCCAACAGATGGAGACCCAACTTGGAGTCTCCACATTTATAAAAAAAAATGTCACTCACCACTAAAGTGGCGTCAATTTCCATAGAGTAGAAACCGTATTATAAACCTCTGACACACCTTCCACCACAGGCAGCCCACCAGATGCAGACCCAACTTTGTCTCCACGTTTAAAAAAAAAAAAAAAGTTATAACAGCAGCAGTAGCAACATCAGGCACATGAGACACCACAAAGATGGCACAGACTGCAATAATGCATGATCAAAACGGCATCATCACCTAGTCCGCCCAATCTGCAATTGGGGTGCAAGATTCATCGGAGATTCAAGACTTGTTCATTTTGATGAAAGTTAGTGCTTGGAAAGCAAGCACATTAGATACCAACTACCCCCCATCCTTCCTTTCAGTCTACGGCCTGAACTAAATGTACAGGTGGTTTATAGAAGCCACATGTATTTTAACAATCTCTGGTTCCTATTTTATTCATATTTATAATAGTTATAGTGATTAGGCAGATTTATGCATAATTTATCAATAAGTCATATTTCTCTCACAATATTTCTCACAATGACTTTATAATTTGTTTATCTAATCCAGATTTTCCATTTGGTTTCCATTTAATACCATGTCTCTCTAAATAAATTATACTAGAGAGATTTTTGAATAAAATGTATCTATTGAAAGGCAATTAATCCCTTGGAAATGGTTATTGATATTATAGTGTTTGAGGGCGGTGGTTCTAAGCAGGGTGGATTTGATTTAAATCTAACTGATTTAAATCACGATTTAAATCACTAGTCAGTAAGGCTTGATTTAAATCAAAGTTTCTACCTAACTGAATTTGACTCCGCAGAGGTCCCAGCCTCTTCTTCACGGCATAAATGTTACAACAGTTGAGAAAAAGACCTTAATCCTATTGTTCTACAAACCTATGAATACAGAATCAACCCCTTCAGTGCCAAGTCCAAGAAGTTAGACAATATGTTTCTGATTGTTTGGAGTGGAATAGATCTGCACAACACAAGAAGAATGTGAATCTAAGTGTGAGGAGGAAGAAGGGCAAGCAGACAAGAAAATGAAAGTGAAACTTTGAGCACAATACTGCAGCATAGCCACAGACAGACAAGTCTGGATCTGTTTGTGTGTACGATCTGAGGTTTATTACATTCTTTCCTTATAATGGCAGCAGGCCGTAAAAGAGACCCAGTTTGGGAATATTTTAATGAAGCTCCTTCGCCTATCGGTAAGGCAGGCATGCGTGCAAAATGCAAACGATGCAACAAAGAGATGCAAGGCCTGGTGGCGCGAATGAGGCAACATCATGAGAAGTGCGGTGATGAAGATTTTGCAGTTCTGAGAACTGCGTAAGTAAAGCGAGCGTCTGTGATAATATAGGAGAGAAACTGCCCACTAATCCTACAGAAACCTCTGGAAGAGCATGGCATTGTGAATGTTACACATATACAGCCTTTATTCTACTGAGTTAAACAACTCAGCTTTATCTCATGATGGAAGAACCTTTGGATGGTAAAATATTTTCCTCAAAAAGCAGTTTATTAAAAAAAATCCGATTTTTTTTTTTTTTTTTTTTTTTTTTTTAAAACAAAAACAAAAAAAAACAACTGATTTTTATCCACCCTGGTTCTAAGTCAGCACAAGGGTAGTGCATGTCAAGATATTATATGAAATGTAACATTATTTTGTAGCTTGCCTGTTAGACCCATGCTGCAGGCTAAAAAAAAACCCTTCTCTGTGTTTCTGCTGTGTGTAGAAGAGGTTTTTATTGCTTCTTGCTGCAAATACCAGGTTTGGAGCGACTTACTCCTCTGCTCCCACCAAAGCCGCTGTAGTTGCAATAGACAATTGTACCAGCTGAAACTGGTCTGATCTCTCTTTTAAAACATGAGGCTCTTTGTCCTAAACTTGTAAGATTCTGGGCCACCGATTTGGGCTAGAAAAATAAGTATATCTTGCTAACCTCCATCGGCAGATCTATCCGCCACTGTAAGCCTGAGCCTCTTGTTCCAGCAGGGACAGAGTACGGATTTCTCCGGAACTGGATGTCCCCATTAGCCCAAATTTGGTTTCATTGGAAAGCCAATGGTAAAATAAGAAGAAAGCTGGGTGTGTTATGATTCTGACATGTTTGGGAACGAAAATACGAGACTTATAAGAATTCGAGTTAAATTTGGTAAGTCTGAAGAGAGAGGACGGACTAGGTAAACCAACCCCTTTATTGATGTCACAAGGCTGGGGTTTAAAAGTCTCTACCCTTAACCCAGCCTTCAGTCTGAGTTTTTTACATGAGGAGCTGTTTCTAATTCGACCTCCTGATGCACTGGGACATTTGGAGTTTTGCCTACCAGCATGGTTTTGCCTGAAATGAACTCAGAACATGTGAGTTTTACCTATTCTCATTTAATCCCTTTATTTTATAATTACTTTGTACATATTTTCAATTGTCTCATATTGTAACATCTTTATATAACTTTTTATAAACACTGCCTTAAATCTTTTATGGAGTATAATATTTAAAATGCTAGATTCGTTCTTCTGCTCTAAAACGTACCCTAAGTCTTCTGAAGGGAATTACGCTACTGTTTTGGGTTAGCTTCGGACCCGTTTAAACAAAGCTAGTGGCAGCAAACCGTGTTCTGGGTATTTGGGAGTCATTGTAGCGACGGCGGCGTTGATAATTATTGTTCATGCCTGAGTGGGAGTAGTTATCGCCTCGCTGCAGCGTGCCCAATAGCCAGTACATAGCAGGCAGCCTTTCTGGCAACTAATTACCCTAGGTGCAGTACCTAATCTGACCTGAGGGTAAGGGGGGCGCCAGAGAGCTGCAAGTTCAAGCAGAACTGTAAAGCGGGATATACATAAATCCCTACAGTTTGTGGTATATTGAAGAGCAGTGGGATAACTAGAATAAGCCCCTGCTGTAAACTAAGAGGTCCATAGACTTGTGTGTTTTTTTTTCATCACATTGTAGCAGTGGAGGGATAACTAAGATAAGTCCCCTTGCACATGTGATAGCCGTCTGTTGGCCTTAAGTCACCCCGATCCGTGACGTGGGGGTGACGGTCACGGTGTGAATTATGACAGTGCAAAACACACAGCGGGGTGCATGGGCAGCGCCTACATATGGAGCAGCAAACATGAGGCTGTAACCCTGACGGAGTGCATTACACTTTCAAATGCGTTGGTTGTTTTTTGGCCTCAGTGAGTCTCCGTAGGCCAGTGACGTCGCATGCAGTGTCGGCCATCTTCTTTCTGTGTAACCAGAGAAGCCACCAGCCGGAGACATCTCTGGCTCTACACGGAACAGCAGCACCTCCCTAATTTTTGTGTATGCTCACTACCTAGACCGCTCTGAATACTAACCATTCCTGCTCCGCAAGGACATACGAGGCGTCTTTTGCCAATTCCACGGCTGTCAAGTGGGGCCTACCTGCTGTCCATTCGGGCCATTTAACCAACTGAAAGGTACTCTGAATCACACTTTGGGATCTATAAGGTACATGAATCCGGGAATGTGCAATATTTAAATACTAAACATCAAAGCACATTGGGGCACCCTATGAGGGATCACTCTGTGAGTGATACAAAACCGTACGTAGTGGCTGTTTGCTATATTATCCAATTAGTACAGTGAGGGTTGACTGATAGGTAATCTGTTCGGCATATGTACCGGTAATGTGTATTAATCAGTAGTTTGTGGTTGCCAGTCAATATGAATAGTTAATTGAGCTAGTAGGTAACTCTGTCCAGGCACTTGAAGCGCAGTGTTTCTAACTGTTGATCAATCTTTATTTATTTGACGGAACAGGCACAGCATCTGTCTGAAATACCAGCAGCACTTGTCCTTCTCCAGGTGTAGTGCCAGTGTGTTTTATCATCTTATTGTTTAATTCAGGAATTGTTCCCCCCCCCCTGTTCTGCATGCTTTAATTGTATATATTTAATAAAATAAAATAAAAATTTGCAATTGTTTAGACATGTACACACTTCTCAGCTTGTGGCGTGGGGTGCGCTTGCTAGGGTTAATTTAACTCCTCTCGCTCAATCCAGCGCTCAATCTCTGTTTCAGGCTGTAAAGTGAGCACAGCCCACACACTCCAGTTTCTTAACGCATGCTGCCACCACTCATCAAACACATGGGCTGATGAGCCCACAAAATATATTAGTCACCCCGACAATCGAAAGGTCTCACACTCTTAAAAGCTGTACGTTGTTTACATCATACAAGGCTCAAACTTATTAAAGATTTTAAGCGTTGATATACAAATATACCATGCTCACAATAAAAATATGTAAAAACTAATATAAAATAAAAAGGGACAAATGACAGCAATAACTAAACGTTTTCGTCTACAATTATCTTCATTTTTCCTGAGGGAGAAATAAATTGTGTATTCCGTCAGCATATGCAATCTTTGAAGTTAAGGCTTCAGGAACTGAGCCGCTATGTTTGACACCTGCAGGATTTTTCGAGGAGACCCCCCTTTATTCTCAGTTCCTGCAAGAGCAAGCAAATGTACTCTCCTGTGTGTAGATACAGTGTGTGTATCCAACATTAACTAGTTATTGTGTAGTTTCCTTTACAATTACCGTACATACTCGAGTATAAGCTGACCCGAGTATAAGCCGAGGCACATAATTTTGCCACGGAAAACTCTGTAAGCTTATTGACTCGAGTATAAGCTGGGTATGCATTGTCCCCTCATCCCCCTGTCCTGCTATGTGTGGCTTCCTATCCCCCCCCCCCAGCAGTCTCCTGGGTGTATGCATGGCTCAGCGTCCTCCCCCTTCTATGCATGGCTCAGCATCCTCCTCGTCCTCCCCCCTTGTATGCATGGCTCAGCGTCCTCCCCTTCTATGCTATGCATGGCTCAGCGTCCTCCCCCTTGTATGCTATGAATGGCTCAGCGTCCTCCCTCTTCTATGCCTGGCTCTGCGTCCTTCCCCGTCATACTCGCCCTCCTTGCGTGGTCCCTGCATCTCCCTTGTCCAGCACCGGCAGCTCTCCTCTCCTTTTCTCAGCCGTCACGTGGTACCGCTCATTAAGGTAATGAACATATGCTCCATGCCTACGAGAGTGGAGACGCGTATATATTCATTACCTTAATGAGCTGTACCATGTGACCGCATGGTCATTACCATCAATCACAATCCATCGAATTTTTTAAAAAACCGGATCCGTCGCAGATTGTGAAAAACTGATGCGACGGATCCATTTTTTCTCGGGATCCGACTTGCTGATCCGGGTAATTGGATCCTAAAAAATCGGAGCATGCTCAGTTAAAAAACAAAAAACGGAATCAGTCTCCAGATTCCATCATTTGACGGATCCGGCGCCATAGGCTTCCATTCTAGCAAACGAAGGACGGCGACGGATTCATCGCTGTCCATTTTTTTGACAGACACAAAGCG